>NW_026696174.1:0-26900 GCF_030435755.1 Ochotona princeps | reverse complement strand
GGTGTGTGAAGTTAGTGAGCCAAATGGAGTTGTTCTCCCACAAGAACCACTCGGCTGATTCTTCTTCAATATGCCCTTCACCAACATGCAGTATTTTCTTGATTGAATTAGCTCTCACACCAATATTTGCGTCTAGAGCCTTTGCATTGAGGGCTATCTGAAAATGGCTTTGGCGCTGAAGTTGCCTGTGAATGTGGAGTTGGTGGCATGTGAAACCCGCATGTGGAGCATTCGTTTGTGTGGGATGCTCACCAAGCTTCATTTCAGCCCTAGGCACTCAAAGGGCACTAAGCATAGAGTGTGAAAACTGAGTTTCCTTGAGAGCTGCTTGGAAGCCTGATGGTGTGTGAAGTTAGTGAGCCAAATGGAGTTGTTCTCCCACAAGAACCACTCGGCTGATTCTTCTTCAATATGCCCTTCACCAACATGCAGTGTTCCCTTCACTGAATTAGCTCTCACACCAATATTTGCGTCTAGAGCCTTTGCATTGAGGGCTATCTGAAAACGACTTTGGCGCTGAAGTTGCCTGTGAATGTGGAGTTGGTGGCATGTGAAACCCGCATGTGGAGCATTCGTTTGTGTGGGATGCTCACCAAGCTTCTTTTCAGCCATAGGCACTCAAGGGCACTAAGCATAGAGTGTGAAAACTGAGTTTCCTTGAGAGCTGCTTGGAAGCCTGATGGTGTGTGAAGTTAGTGAGCCAAATGGAGTTGTTCTCCCACAAGAACCACTTGGCTGATTCTTCTTCAATATGCCCTTCACCAACATGCAATGTTTCCTTCACTGAATTAGCTCTCACACCAATATTTGCGTCTAGAGCCTTTGCATTGAGGGCTATCTGAAAACGGCTTTGGCGCTGAAGTTGCCTGTGAATGTGGAGTTGGTGGCATGTGAAACCCGCATGTGGAGCATTCGTTTGTGTGGGATGCTCACCAAGCTTCATTTCAGCCATAGGCACTCAAAGGGCACTAAGCATAGAGTGTGAAAACTGAGTTTCCTTGAGAGCTGCTTGGAAGCCTGATGGTATGTGAAGTTAGTGAGCCAAATGGAGTTGTTCTCCCACAAGAACCACTTGGCTGATTCTTCTTCAATATGCCCTTCACCAACATGCAGTGTTTCCTTGATTGAATTAGCTCTCACACCACTATTTGCGTCTAGAGCCTTTGCATTGAGTTCTATCTGAAAACGGCTGTGGCGCTGAAGTTGCCTGTGAATGTGGAGTTGGTGGCATGTGAAACCCGCATGTGGAGCAATCGTTTGTGTGGGATGCTCTACCAGGTTCATTCCTAGATAATGCACTCAAAGGGCACTAAGCATAGAGTGTGAAAACTGAGTTTCCTTGAGAGCTGCTTGGAAGCCTGATGGTGTGTGAAGTTAGTGAGCCAAATGGAGTTGTTCTCCCGCAAGAACCACTTGGCTGATTCTTCTTCAATATGCCCTTCACCAACATGCAGTGTTTCCTTGATTGAATTAGCTCTCACACCACTATTTGCGTCTAGAGCCTTTGCATTGAGGGCTATCTGAAAGTGGTATTGACGCTGAAGTTGCCTGTGAATGTGGAGTTGGTGGCATGTGAAACCCGCATGTGGAGCATTCGTATGTGTGGGATGCTCACCAAGCTTCATTTCAGTCCTAGGCACTCAAAGGGCCCTAAGCATAGAGTGTGAAAACTGAGTTTCCTTGAGATCTGCTTGGAAGCCTGATGGTGTGTGAAGTTAGTGAGCCAAATGGAGTTGTTCTCCCACAAGAACCACTCGGCTGATTCTTCTTCAATATGCCCTTCACCAACATGCAGTGTTTCCTTGATTGAATTAGCTCTCACACCAATATTTTCGTCTAGAGCCTTTGCATTGAGGGCTATCTGCAAACGGCTGTGGCGCTGAAGTTGCCTGTGAATGTGGAGTTGGTGGCATGTGAAACCCGCATGTGGAGCATTCGTTTGTGTGGGATGCTCTACCAGGTTCATTCCTAGATAATGCACTCAAAGGGCACTAAGCATAGAGTGTGAAAACTGAGTTTCCTTGAGAGCTGCTTGGAAGCCTGATGGTGTGTGAAGTTAGTGAGGCAAATGGAGTTGTTCTCCCACAAGAACCACTCGGCTGATTCTTCTTCAATATGCCCTTCACCAAGATGCAGTGTTTCCTTGATTCAATTAGCTCTCACACCAATATTTGCGTCTAGAGCCTTTGCATTGAGGGCTATCTGAAAACGGCTGTGGCGCTGAAGTTGCCTGTGAATGTGGAGTTGGTGGCATGTGAAACCCGCATGTGGAGCATTCGTTTGTGTGGGATGCTCACCAAGCTTCATTTCAATCCTAGGCACTCAAAGGGCACTAAGCATAGAGTGTGAAAACTGAGTTTCCTTGAGAGCTGCTTGGAAGCCTGATGGTGTGTGAAGTTAGTGAGCCAAATGGAGTTGTTCTCCCACAAGAACCACTCGGCTGATTCTTCTTCAATATGCCCTTCACCAACATGCAGTATTTTCTTGATTGAATTAGCTCTCACACCAATATTTGCGTCTAGAGCCTTTGCATTGAGGGCTATCTGAAAATGGCTTTGGCGCTGAAGTTGCCTGTGAATGTGGAGTTGGTGGCATGTGAAACCCGCATGTGGAGCATTCGTTTGTGTGGGATGCTCACCAAGCTTCATTTCAGCCCTAGGCACTCAAAGGGCACTAAGCATAGAGTGTGAAAACTGAGTTTCCTTGAGAGCTGCTTGGAAGCCTGATGGTGTGTGAAGTTAGTGAGCCAAATGGAGTTGTTCTCCCACAAGAACCACTCGGCTGATTCTTCTTCAATATGCCCTTCACCAACATGCAGTGTTCCCTTCACTGAATTAGCTCTCACACCAATATTTGCGTCTAGAGCCTTTGCATTGAGGGCTATCTGAAAACGACTTTGGCGCTGAAGTTGCCTGTGAATGTGGAGTTGGTGGCATGTGAAACCCGCATGTGGAGCATTCGTTTGTGTGGGATGCTCACCAAGCTTCTTTTCAGCCATAGGCACTCAAAGGGCACTAAGCATAGAGTGTGAAAACTGAGTTTCCTTGAGAGCTGCTTGGAAGCCTGATGGTGTGTGAAGTTAGTGAGCCAAATGGAGTTGTTCTCCCACAAGAACCACTTGGCTGATTCTTCTTCAATATGCCCTTCACCAACATGCAATGTTTCCTTCACTGAATTAGCTCTCACACCAATATTTGCGTCTAGAGCCTTTGCATTGAGGGCTATCTGAAAACGGCTTTGGCGCTGAAGTTGCCTGTGAATGTGGAGTTGGTGCCATGTGAAACCCGCATGTGGAGCATTCGTTTGTGTGGGATGCTCACCAAGCTTCATTTCAGCCCTAGGCACTCAAAGGGCACTAAGCATAGAGTGTGAAAACTGAGTTTCCTTGAGAGCTGCTTGGAAGCCTGATGGTATGTGAAGTTAGTGAGCCAAATGGAGTTGTTCTCCCACAAGAACCACTCAGCTGATTCTTCTTCAATATGCCCTTCACCAACATGCAGTGTTTCCTTGATTGAATTAGCTCTCACACCACTATTTGCGTCTAGAGCCTTTGCATTGAGTTCTATCTGAAAACGGCTGTGGCGCTGAAGTTGCCTGTGAATGTGGAGTTGTTGGCATGTGAAACCCGCATGTGGAGCATTCGTTTGTGTGGGATGCTCTACCAGGTTCATTCCTAGATAATGCACTCAAAGGGCACTAAGCATAGAGTGTGAAAACTGAGTTTCCTTGAGAGCTGCTTGGAAGCCTGATGGTGTGTGAAGTTAGTGAGCCAAATGGAGTTGTTCTCCCGCAAGAACCACTTGGCTGATTCTTCTTCAATATGCCCTTCACCAACATGCAGTGTTTCCTTGATTGAATTAGCTCTCACACCACTATTTGCGTCTAGAGCCTTTGCATTGAGGGCTATCTGAAAGTGGTATTGACGCTGAAGTTGCCTGTGAATGTGGAGTTGGTGGCATGTGAAACCCGCATGTGGAGCATTCGTATGTGTGGGATGCTCACCAAGCTTCATTTCAGTCCTAGGCACTCAAAGGGCCCTAAGCATAGAGTGTGAAAACTGAGTTTCCTTGAGATCTGCTTGGAAGCCTGATGGTGTGTGAAGTTAGTGAGCCAAATGGAGTTGTTCTCCCACAAGAACCACTCGGCTGATTCTTCTTCAATATGCCCTTCACCAACATGCAGTGTTTCCTTGATTGAATTAGCTCTCACACCAATATTTTCGTCTAGAGCCTTTGCATTGAGGGCTATCTGCAAACGGCTGTGGCGCTGAAGTTGCCTGTGAATGTGGAGTTGGTGGCATGTGAAACCCGCATGTGGAGCATTCGTTTGTGTGGGATGCTCTACCAGGTTCATCCCTAGATAATGCACTCAAAGGGCACTAAGCATAGAGTGTGAAAACTGAGTTTCCTTGAGAGCTGCTTGGAAGCCTGATGGTGTGTGAAGTTAGTGAGCCAAATGGAGTTGTTCTCTCACAAGAACCACTCGGCTGATTCTTCTTCAATATGCCCTTCACCAACATGCATTGTTTCCTTGATTGAATTAGCTCTCACACCAATATTTGTGTCTAGAGCCTTTGCATTGAGGGCTATCTGAAAACGGCTGTGGCGCTGAAGTTGCCTGTGAATGTGGAGTTGGTGGCATGTGAAACCCGCATGTGGAGCATTCGTTTGTGTGGGATGCTCACCAAGCTTCATTTCAGCCCTAGGCACTCAAAGGGCACTAAGCATAGAGTGTGAAAACTGAGTTTCCTTGAGAGCTGCTTGGAAGCCTGATGGTGTGTGAAGTTAGTGAGCCAAATGGAGTTGTTCTCCCACAAGAACCACTCGGCTGATTCTTCTTCAATATGCCCTTCACCAACATGCAGTGTTTCCTTGATTGAATTAGCTCTCACACCACTATTTGCGTCTAGAGCCTTTGCATTGAGGGCTATCTGAAAACGGCTGTGGTGCTGAAGTTGCCTGTGAATGTGGAGTTGGTGGCATGTGAAACTTGCATGTGGAGCATTCGTTTGTGTGGGATGCTCACCAAGATTCATTTCAGCCCTAGGCACTCAAAGGGCACTAAGCATAGAGTGTGAAAACTGAGTTTCCTTGAGAGCTGCTTGGAAGCCTGATGGTGTGTGAAGTTAGTGAGCCAAATGGAGTTGTTCTCCCACAAGAACCACTCGGCTGATTCTTCTTCAATATGCCCTTCACCAACATGCAGTGTTTCCTTGATTGAATTAGCTCTCACACCACTATTTGCGTCTAGAGCCTTTGCATTGAGGGCTATCTGAAAACGGCTGTGGTGCTGAAGTTTCCTGTGAATGTGGAGTTGGTGGCATGTGAAACCCGCATGTGGAGCATTCGTTTGTGTGGGATGCTCTACCAGGTTCATTCCTAGATAATGCACTCAAAGGGCACTAAGCATAGAGTGTGAAAACTGAGTTTCCTTGAGAGCTGCTTGGAAGCCTGATGGTGTGTGAAGTTAGTGAGCCAAATGGAGTTGTTCTCTCACAAGAACCACTCGGCTGATTCTTCTTCAATATGCCTTTCACCAACATGCAGTGTTTCCTTGATTGAATTAGCTCTCACACCACTATTTGCGTCTAGAGCCTTTGCATTGAGGTCTATCTGAAAACGGCTGTGGCGCTGAAGTTGCCTGTGAATGTGGAATTGGTGGCATGTGAAACCCGCATGTGGAGCATTCGTTTGTGTGGGATGCTCACCAAGATTCATTTCAGCCCTAGGCACTCAAAGGGCACTAAGCATACAGTGTGAAAACTGAGTTTCCTTGAGAGCTGCTTGGAAGCCTGATGGTGTGTGAAGTTAGTGAGCCAAATGGAGTTGTTCTCTCACAAGAACCACTCGGCTGATTCTTCTTCAATATGCCCTTCACGAACATGCAGTGTTTCCTTGATTGAATTAGCTCTCACACCAATATTTGCGTCTAGAGCCTTTGCATTGAGGGCTATCTGAAAACGGCTGTGGTGCTGAAGTTGCCTGTGAATGTGGAGTTGTTGGCATGTGAAACCCGCATGTGGAGCATTCGTTTGTGTGGGATGCTCACCAAGCTTCATTTCAGCCATAGGCTCTCAAAGGGCACTAAGCATAGAGTGTGAAAACTGAGTTTCCTTGAGAGCTGCTTGGAAGCCTGATGGTGTGTGAAGTTAGTGAGCCAAATGGAGTTGTTCTCCCACAAGAACCACTCGGCTGATTCTTCTTCAATATGCCCTTCACCAACATGCAGTGTTTCCTTGATTGAATTAGCTCTCACACCAATATTTGCGTCTCGAGCCTTTGCATTGAGGGCTATCTGAAAACGGCTGTGGTGCTGAAGTTTCCTGTGAATGTGGAGCTGGTGGCATGTCAAACCCGCATGTGGAGCATTCGTTTGTGTGGGATGCTCTACCAGGTTCATTCCTAGATAATGCACTCAAAGGGCACTAAGCATAGAGTGTGAAAACTGAGTTTCCTTGAGAGCTGCTTGGAAGCCTGATGGTGTGTGAAGTTAGTGAGCCAAATGGAGTTGTTCTCCCACAAGAACCACTCGGCTGATTCTTCTTCAATATGCCCTTCACCAACATGCAGTGTTTCCTTGATTGAATTAGCTCTCACACCAATATTTGCATCTAGAGCCTTTGCATTGAGGTCTATCTGAAAACGGCTGTGGCGCTGAAGTTGCCTGTGAATGTGGAATTGGTGGCATGTGAAACCCGCATGTGGAGCATTCGTTTGTGTGGGATGCTCACCAAGATTCATTTCAGCCCTAGGCCCTCAAAGGGCACTAAGCATACAGTGTGAAAACTGAGTTTCCTTGAGAGCTGCTTGGAAGCCTGATGGTGTGTGAAGTTAGTGAGCCAAATGGAGTTGTTCTCTCACAAGAACCACTCGGCTGATTCTTCTTCAATATGCCCTTCACCAACATGCAGTGTTTCCTTGATTGAATTAGCTCTCACACCAATATTTGCGTCTAGAGCCTTTGCATTGAGGTCTATCTGAAAACGGCTGTGGCGCTGAAGTTGCATGTGAATGTGGAGTTGGTGGCATGTGAAACCCGCATGTGGAGCATTCGTTTGTGTGGGATGCACACCAAGATTCATTTCAGACCTAGGCCCTCAAAGGGCACTAAGCATAGAGTGTGAAAACTGAGTTTCCTTGAGAGCTGCTTGGAAGCCTGATGGTGTGTGAAGTTAGTGAGCCAAATGGAGTTGTTCTCCCACAAGAACCACTCGGCTGATTCTTCTTCAATATGCCCTTCACCAACATGCAGTGTTTCCTTGATTGAATTAGCTCTCACACCAATATTTGCATCTAGAGCCTTTGCATTGAGGGCTATCTGAAAACGGCTGTGGCGCTGAAGTTGCCTGTGAATGTAGAATTGGTGGCATGTGAAACCCGCATGTGGAGCATTCGTTTGTGTGGGATGCTCTACCAGGTTCATTCCTAGATAATGCACTCAAAGGGCACTAAGCATAGAGTGTGAAAACTGAGTTTCCTTGAGAGCTGCTTGGAAGCCTGATGGTGTGTGAAGTTAGTGAGCCAAATGGAGTTGTTCTCTCACAAGAACCACTCGGCTGATTCTTCTTCAATATGCCCTTCACCAACATGCAGTGTTTCCTTGATTGAATTAGCTCTCACACCAATATTTGCGTCTAGAGCCTTTGCATTGAGGGCTATCTGAAAACGGCTGTGGTGCTGAAGTTGCCTGTGAATGTGGAGTTGTTGGCATGTGAAACCCGCATGTGGAGCATTCGTTTGTGTGGGATGCTCTACCAGCTTCATTTCAGCCATAGGCACTCAAACGGCACTAAGCATAGAGTGTGAAAACTGAGTTTCCTTGAGAGCTGCTTGGAAGCCTGATGGTGTGTGAAGTTAGTGAGCCAAATGGAGTTGTTCTCTCACAAGAACCACTCAGCTGATTCTTCTTCAATATGCCCTTCACCAACATGCAGTGTTTCCTTCATTGAATTAGCTCTCACACCAATATTTGCGTCTAGAGCCTTTGCATTGAGGTCTATCTGAAAACGGCTGTGGCGCTGAAGTTGCCTGTGAATGTGGAGTTGGTGGCATGTGAAACCCGCATGTGGAGCATTCGTTTGTGTGGGATGCTCTACCAGGTTCATTCCTAGATAATGCACTCAAAGGGCACTAAGCATAGAGTGTGAAAACTGAGTTTCCTTGAGAGCTGCTTGGAAGCCTGATGGTGTGTGAAGTTAGTGAGCCAAATGGAGTTGTTCTCCCACAAGAACCACTTGGCTGATTCTTCTTCAATATGCCCTTCACCAACATGCAGTGTTTCCTTGATTGAATTAGCTCTCACACCAATATTTGCGTCTAGAGCCTTTGCATTGAGGGCTATCTGAAAACGGCTGTGGCGCTGAAGTTGCCTGTGAATGTGGAGTTGGTGGCATGTGAAACCCGCATGTGGAGCATTCGTTTGTGAGGGATGCTCTACCAAGTTCATTCCTAGATAATGCACTCAAAGGGCACTAAGCATAGAGTGTGAAAACTGAGTTTCCTTGAGAGCTGCTTGGAAGCCTGATGGTGTATGAAGTTAGTGAGCCAAATGGAGTTGTTCTCCCACAAGAACCACTCGGCTGATTCTTCTTCAATATGCCCTTCACCAACATGCATTGTTTCCTTGATTGAATTAGCTCTCACACCAATATTTGTGTCTAGAGCCTTTGCATTGAGGTCTATCTGAAAACGGCTGTGGCGCTGAAGTTGCATGTGAATGTGGAGTTGGTGGCATGTGAAACCCGCATGTGGAGCATTCGTTTGTGTGGGATGCTCACCAAGATTCATTTCATCCCTAGGCCCTCAAAGGGCACTAAGCATAGAGTGTGAAAACTGAGTTTCCTTGAGAGCTGCTTGGAAGCCTGATGGTGTGTGAAGTTAGTGAGCCAAATGGAGTTGTTCTCCCACAAGAACCACTCAGCTGATTCTTCTTCAATATGCCCTTCACCAACATGCAGTGTTTCCTTGATTGAATTAGCTCTCACACCAATATTTGCGTCTAGAGCCTTTGCATTGAGGTCTATCTGAAAACGGCTGTGGCGCTGAAGTTGCCTGTGAATGTGGAGTTGGTGGCATGTGAAACCCGCATGTGGAGCATTCGTTTGTGTGGGATGCTCTACCAGGTTCATTCCTAGATAATGCACTCAAAGGGCACTAAGCATAGAGTGTGAAAACTGAATTTCCTTGAGAGCTGCTTGGAAGCCTGATGGTGTATGAAGTTAGTGAGCCAAATGGAGTTGTTCTCCCACAAGCACCACTCGGCTGATTCTTCTTCAATATGCCCTTCACCAACATGCATTGTTTCCTTGATTGAATTAGCTCTCACACCAATATTTGTGTCTAGAGCCTTTGCATTGAGGTCTATCTGAAAACGGCTGTGGCGCTGAAGTTGCATGTGAATGTGGAGTTGGTGGCATGTGAAACCCGCATGTGGAGCATTCGTTTGTGTGGGATGCTCACCAAGATTCATTTCATCCCTAGGCCCTCAAAGGGCACTAAGCATAGAGTGTGAAAACTGAGTTTCCTTGAGAGCTGCTTGGAAGCCTGATGGTGTGTGAAGTTAGTGAGCCAAATGGAGTTGTTCTCCCACAAGAACCACTCAGCTGATTCTTCTTCAATATGCCCTTCACCAACATGCAGTGTTTCCTTGATTGAATTAGCTCTCACACCAATATTTGCATCTAGAGCCTTTGCATTGAGGGCTATCTGAAAACGGCTGTGGCGCTGAAGTTGCCTGTGAATGTAGAATTGGTGGCATGTGAAACCCGCATGTGGAGCATTCGTTTGTGTGGGATGCTCTACCAGGTTCATTCCTAGATAATGCACTCAAAGAGCACTAAGCATAGAGTGTGAAAACTGAGTTTCCTTGAGAGCTGCTTGGAAGCCTGATGGTGTGTGAAGTTAGTGAGCCAAATGGAGTTGTTCTCCGACAAGAACCACTCGGCTGATTCTTCTTCAATATGCCCTTCACCAACATGCAGTGTTTCCTTCACTCAATTAGCTCTCACACCAATATTTGCGTCTAGAGCCTTAGCATTGAGGGCTATCTGAAAACGGCTGTGGCGCTGAAGTTGCCTGTGAATGTAGAATTGGTGGCATGTGAAACCCGCATGTGGAGCATTCGTTTGTGTGGGATGCTCTACCAGGTTCATTCCTAGATAATGCACTCAAAGAGCACTAAGCATAGAGTGTGAAAACTGAGTTTCCTTGAGAGCTGCTTGGAAGCCTGATGGTGTGTGAAGTTAGTGAGCCAAATGGAGTTGTTCTCCCACAAGAACCACTCGGCTGATTCTTCTTCAATATGCCCTTCACCAACATGCAGTGTTTCCTTGATTGAATTAGCTCTCACACAAATATTTGCGTCTAGAGCCTGTGCATTGAGGGCTATCTGAAAACGGCTGTGGCGCTGAAGTTGCCTGTGAATGTGGAGTTGGTGGCATGTGAAACCCGCATGTGGAGCATTCGTTTGTGTTGGATGCTCACCAAGCTTCATTTCAGCCCTAGGCACTCAAAAGGCACTAAGCATAGAGTGTGTGAAAACTGAGTTTCCTTGAGAGCTGGTTGGAAGCCTGATGGTGTGTGAAGTTAGTGAGCCAAATGGAGTTGTTCTCCCACAAGAACCACTCGGCTGATTCTTCTTCAATATGCCCTTCACCAACATGCAGTGTTTCCTTGATTGAATTAGCTCTCACACCAATATTTGCGTCTAGAGCCTTTGCATTGAGGGCTATCTGAAAATGGCTGTGGCGCTGAAGTTGCCTGTGAATGTGGAGTTGGTGGCATGTGAAACCCGCATGTGGAGCATTCGTTTGTGTTGGATGCTCACCAAGATTCATTTCAGCCCTAGGCACTCAAAGGGCACTAAGCATAAAGTGTGAAAACTGAGTTTCCTTGAGAGCTGCTTGGAAGCCTGATGGTGTGTGAAGTTAGTGAGCCAAATGGAGTTGTTCTCCCACAAGAACCACTCGGCTGATTCTTCTTCAATATGCCCTTCACCAACATGCAGTGTTTCCTTGATTGAATTAGCTCTCACAACAATATTTGCTTCTAGAGCCTTTGAATTGAGGGCTATCTGAAAACGGCTGTGGCGCTGAAGTTGCCTGTGAATGTGGAGTTGGTGGCATGTGAAACCCGCATGTGGAGCATTCATTTGTGTGGGATGCTCTACCAGGTTCATTCTTAGATAATGCACTCAAAGGGCACTAAGCATAGAGTGTGAAAACTGAGTTTCCTTGAGAGCTGCTTAGAAGCCTGATGGTGTGTGAAGTTAGTGAGCCAAATGGAATTGTTCTCCCACAAGAACCACTCGGCTGATTCTTCTTCAATATGCCCTTCACCAACATGCATTGTTTCCTTGATTGAATTAGCTCTCACACCAATATTTGCGTCTAGAGCCTTTGCATTGAGGGCTATCTGAAAACGGCTGTGGTGCTGAAGTTGCCTGTGAATGTGGAGCTGGTGGCATGTGAAACCCGCATGTGGAGCATTCGTTTGTGTGGGATGCTCTACCAGGTTCATTCCTAGATAATGCACTCAAAGAGCACTAAGCATAGAGTGTGAAAACTGAGTTTCCTTGAGAGCTGCTTGGAAGCCTGATGGTGTGTGAAGTTAGTGAGTCAAATGGAGTTGTTCTCCCACAAGAACCACTCGGCTGATTCTTCTTCAATATGCCCTTCACCAACATGCAGTGTTTCCTTGATTGAATTAGCTCTCACACCACTATTTGCGTCTAGAGCCTTTGCATTGATGTCTATCTGAAAACGGCTGTGGCGCTGAAGTTGCCTGTGAATGTGGAGTTGGTGGCATGTGAAACCCGCATGTGGAGCATTCGTTTGTGAGGGATGCTCCCCAAGATTCATTTCAGCCCTAGGCACTCAAAGGGCACTAAGCATAGAGTGTGAAAACTGAGTTTCCTTGAGAGCTGCTTGGAAGCCTGATGGTGTGTGAAGTTAGTGAGCCAAATGGAGTTGTTCTCCCACAAGAACCACTCGGCTGATTCTTCTTCAATATGCCCTTCACCAACATGCAGTGTTTCCTTCACTGAATTAGCTCTCACACCAATATTTGCGTCTAGAGCCTTAGCATTGAGGGCTATCTGAAAACGGCTGTGGCGCTGAAGTTGCCTGTGAATGTGGAGCTGGTGGCATGTGAAACCCGCATGTGGAGCATTCGTTTGTGTGGGATGCTCTACCAGGTTCATTCCTAGATAATGCACTCAAAGGGCACTAAGCATAGAGTGTGAAAACTGAGTTTCCTTGAGAGCTGCTTGGAAGCCTGATGGTGTGTGAAGTTAGTGAGCCAAATGGAGTTGTTCTCTCACAAGAACCACTCGGCTGATTCTTCTTCAATATGCCCTTCACCAACATGCATTGTTTCCTTGATTGAATTAGCTCTCACACCAATATTTGTGTCTAGAGCCTTTGCATTGAGGGCTATCTGAAAACGGCTGTGGCGCTGAAGTTGCCTGTGAATGTGGAGTTGGTGGCATGTGAAACCCGCATGTGGAGCATTCGTTTGTGTGGGATGCTCACCAAGCTTCATTTCAGCCCTAGGCAGTCAAAGGGCACTAAGCATAGAGTGTGAAAACTGAGTTTCCAGAGGGAGAGAAGATGGCCGACCTGGGAGGACGGGCATAGAAAGGGAGGCGCTGAAGGAGAGACAGGGCGCGGCTGGAGAGAGATCTGCGGACTGAGGAACCACAGGAAGGAGTGCCAGAAGCTCCCTGGACATCGAGCATCCAAGAAGAAACACATGGTTCTGAAGAAATCCAGAGAAGGAACGCAGGAAACACAAAGACCCAGTTAAAACGTGATGAGTCATCCCGGGAAGGGGGTGCAACAGCGGGAAGCCCAGAGGACCCAGGGCAGCTGGAGACAGCAACACTGGCCCCTGGAGGCACCTAGCTTGGCGACTTTGTGGCGCTGGGACGCACAGGAACCCAGAGAGGTGGAGTGCGCCAGAGGTGAAAAAAAAAAAACTATTTTCGGGCTTTTTGCTCCCTGAGAGAACTATACTGAGACTGTCCCTGTTCAGTGCCCCCTGTCCCCCAGAATTCTCCCAGTCTGAGGCTGTGCGAGAATTGAACGTTCCAACTTGTGTGGGAGCCAGGGCGGAGAGTTCCTACAGGTCCCCCAGTGGTAAGGTGCAGGAGACTTGCGCAGCTTAACTCTCTCTACTGGACATCGTTGGGCAGACCACATAGTACAACAACTTCTGGGGTGCGCCAGCACAGCCTCTCACTGCTGAAAGCCCGTGGCCTCACAAAGGCGGGCACCAGCGGTGGGCGCCAGCAGCGAGCGCCTGCAATGGGGAGTGCTGCTTCAGTTCCTCTGAGGGAGCTGCCTCGGTAAAACCCCTTGGTGCAGCAGCAACTTCTGGTGTGCGCGCCTGCAGCTTCTCACTGCTGAATGCCTGAGGCCCCACAGAGGAGGCCGCCAGCAGTGCGCGCCTGCGGCAGGGAGTGCTGCTTTGGGTCCTCTGAGGGATCCCCCTAGGAAAACTGCCCCAGCACAACAACAGCAACTGGGGAGCAAGCCAGCACAGCTTCTCACTGCTGAATGCCTGTGGCCTCACAAAGGCGGGCACCGGCGGCGGGCGCCAGCAGCGAGCACTTGCGGCAGGGAGTGCTGCTTCAGTTCCTCTGAGGGATCTGCCTCGGTAAAACCCCTTGGTGCAGCAACAACTTCTGGTGTGCGCCAGCACAGCTTCTCACTGCTGAATGCCTGTGGCCTCACAAAGGCGGGCACCAGCGGCGGGCGCCAGCAGCGAGCGCCTGCAATGGGGAGTGCTGCTTCAGTTCCTCTGAGGGAGCTGCCTCAGTAAAACCACTCGGTGCAACAGCAACTTCTGGTGTGCGCGCCTGCAGCTTCTCACTGCTGAATGCCCGAGGCCCCACAGAGGAGGTCGCCAGCAGTGCGCGCCTGCGGCGGGAGTGCTGCTTTGGTTCCTCTGAGGGATCCCCCTAGGAAAACTGCCCCAGCACAACAACAGCAGTCCTCTGAGGAATCCCTCTGGGCAAACCCCTCAGCACACCAGCATCTGAGTTTCACATCAGGCCAGGGTTGGGCAGCTCCACAACTGCAGGCCTGAGGGGCGCTAGGGGTCTTCCAAATCCACCCCAAAACTACAGACAAGGAGCCCTGAAGCTACAAAATACTGCTACTAAGCCCTACCCCTGAAAACACACACAGGACGAAAGGTCTAACCAACAGACCTTACAGAAACCAAGCTACAGAGGGTTATAGACATTCAGGGGTTGATATAGCTATCCCCCCGCACCAAACATCTCCAATAGAACTCAAAGAAATTCTCCTTCAAAAGTAAACCTAAAGGAAGCAGCGAACTCACACCTACTCCAAACTACTGCACAAAGACCAGAAACTGTAGATAAACAAATCAGAGAATACATCCCTGAAATCAACAAGAAACAATAACGCAATGAGAAGAAACTTCAGAAAAGGGAATGATCCAGACGAGAGAGCCAGTACCTCACCAAAAAAAGACCAAAAGCCAATATCTATTTCGGAGATACGAGAAGAAGACATGGAAGCTCTACCAGACAAGGAATTTAAAAAAATAATGTTAAAAGCTGTCAGAGACAATGAGAAGAACTGGGAAGACTTCAAGGAATTCAAGAACCACATAGTCACAGAAATACAGCAAGTCAAAAACAAAATCCTTGACTTAGAGCACAAACTTGAGAGCCTAACTAACAGAATAAATACAGCAGAAGAGAGGATCTCTGAAACCGAAGACACACAAAATGAACACACCCAGCTCATTAAACAGCTAGAAACAAGCCTGAACAAAGCCAATAAGACCATTCAGGAGATGAAAGACAACCTAAGAAAGTCTAATATCAGAATTATGGGACTGCCCGAAGGAGCAGAAAGAGAATCAGGAATGCAAACGGTGCTCAACGAAATTATACAGGAAAACTTCCAAAACACTTGGAACATGAACCCAGCCCAAATCCAGGATGGTCAGAGGACTCCCAGCAGATATGACCCAAAGCGATCTTCACCCAGACATATGGTGCTCAAGTTCCACTCCAACGAAGACAAAGAAAGAATCCTAAGACAAGTACGAAGCAGAGAAAAGATCACATTCCGGGGAAAACCAATCAGGATCACTGCTGACTTCTCTGAAGAGACCCTACAAGCAAGGAGAGAATGGACAAAGATCTTCCAAATCCTGAAACAGAACAACTGTCAACCAAGATTAATGTACCCAGCAAAGATCTCATTTATATTCGAGAACGAAATCAGATACTTCCATAGCAAAGAGAAACTTGAAGAATATGCCAGCACAAAACCAACTCTTCAAAATCTCCTTAGAAATGTGCTAAACACAGAAAAAACAGGGGCAAACCACAAGCAAAGATGGCAAACAGGAAGATCTCCCCACTAAAGCCCACACAAGGAGGGGTAATTACACAGATAACAACACCCACAAAGACACATATGTATGGCAGGGCAAAATCGCAGCATCTCAATATTGACTCTTAACACAAATGGCCTGAACTCACCAATCAAAAGGCACAGATTAACGGAATGGATCATCAAACAAGATCCAACTATCTGTTGCCTACAAGAGACACATCTAACAAGAAAAGCCTCTAAGAAATTTAAAGTGAAGGGATGGAAACAGATATTTCACGCCAATGGACGAGAAAAAAGGGCTGGGGTAGCTGTCCTAATTTCAGATGATATAGACTTCAAGCTTACAGACATCAAAAAGGACAGAGAAGGACATTATATATTGGTGAAAGGATTGATCCATCAGGAAGCAATTACCATCGTGAACATATATGCACCAAATCCCAATGCGCCTAGCTACGTGAAGCAATTACTTACAGACTTAAGGGGAGACATAGATATGCACACAATAGTAGTGGGTGACCTTAACACCCCACTAACAACAATAGACAGATCAACAAAACAAAAACTCAACAAAGAAACAACAGAGCTAATACAAACAATAGAACAACTGGACTTGGTTGACATTTATAGAACTTTTTATCCTAAAGCCACAGATTATACATTTTTTTCAGCAGTACATGGCACCTTCTCCAGGCTCGACCACATGATAGGACACAAAGCAAATCTAAGTAACTTCAAAAAGATAGGAATCATACAATGTACCCTCTCAGACCACCATGGAATGAAACTGGAAATCAGCAATTCAAAATGCCCAAGGAAATACAGAAATTCTTGGAGGTTGAACAATATGCTATTGAACGAACAATGGGTCAGAGAAGAAATTAAAGATGAGATAAAAAAATTTATGGAAACCAATGAAAACTCTGACACAACATTCCAAAACTTGTGGGACACAGCCAAAGCAGTGTTACGGGGTAAATTCATCGCAATTGGAGCTCATGTCAAGGCCCAAGCGAGGCGCCAAATACAGGAACTAAACACACACCTCCAGGAATTGGAGAAGCAACAGCAGATGAGCCCCACACACAACAAGAAACAAGAAATCATCAAAACAAGGGAGGAAATCAACCATATAGAAATAAAAAAAACCATACACAAAATCAATGAATCAAAAAGCTGGTTTTTTGAAAAGATAAACAAAATAGACACCCCGTTGGCCCGACTGACAAAGAAAAAACAAGAGAAAGCAAGAATTAACAGCATCAAAGATGAAAAAGGCAACATAACAACAGACATTGCAACCATTAAGAACATAATTAGAAATTACTACAAAGCACTGTACTCCAACAAATCAGATGACCATCAAGAAATGGAAAAGTTCTTAGATTTATACAACCTGCCAAAACTTAGCCCAGAGGCAACAAACGACCTGAACAAGCCCATAACTGAAGCAGAGATTGAATCAGTGATTAAAGAACTCCCAACAAAGAAAAGCCCAGGTCCAGACGGCTTCACTACAGAATTCTACAAAACATTCCGAACAGAACTAACCCCAATCCTCTACAAACTCTTCAATATAATAGAAAAGGAAGCGACCCTTCCAAACTCATTCTATGAAGCCAACATTACCTTAATCCCAAAACCAGACAGAGATCCTACAGAGAAAGAAAACTACAGACCTATCTCTCTGATGAACATTGATGCTAAGATACTCAACAAAATCCTAGCCAATAGAATTCAAAAAATCATCCGACAGATCATTCATCCGGATCAAGTAGGATTCATCCCTGGAATGCAGGGATGGTTCAACATAAGGAAATCCATAAATGTGATACACCACATCCAAAAACTGAAAAACAAGAATCACATGATAGTATCAATAGACGCTGAAAAAGCTTTTGACAAAATCCAACACCACTTCCTGCTAAAAACCCTAACCAAAGTAGGCATAGATGGGAAAATCCACAACATAATCAAAGCAATATACGAAAAACCCAACGCCAGCATCATACTGAATGGAGAAAAACTGGAACCCTTCCCACTAAGAACTGGAACAAGACAGGGATGTCCACTTTCTCCACTGCTATTCAACATAGTCCTAGAGGTACTTGCTGAGGCCATAAGACAAGAAAAAGAAATCAAAGGAATCCAAATTGGAAATGAAGAAGTCAAACTTTCACTATACGCAGATGACATGATTCTTTACATAGAAGAGCCAAGAGGCTCAACACAGAGACTCCTAGAACTTATACGAGAGTTTGGGAGTGTGGCAGGGTACAAAATTAATGAACAGAAATCAACAGCCATAGTGTATGCAAACAACCCCAAGTTGGAGAAAGATCTAAGCAGCAAAATACCATTCAAAATAACAGAGAAAACTATGAAGTATCTGGGAATTAACCTAACCAAAAATGTAGGAGACCTATTTGAGGAAAACTACAAACCACTTAAAAAAGAAATTGAAGAAGACCTCAAAAGATGGAGTAACATCCCATGCTCCTGGATAGGTAAAATCAATATCATTAAAATGTCTATATTGCCAAAGGCGATATATACATTCAACGCAATTCCAATCAAACTGCCCAAAACATTCTTCATGGAACTGGAAACAATGATCCAAAAGTTCATCTGGAAGCACAAAAAACCACGGATAGCCAGAACCATCCTGAAGAACAGGAAGTTAGCAGGGGGAATCACAGTTCCAGACCTCTGGACATACTATAGGGCAGTGGTTATCAAAACAGCGTGGGTACTGGCACAAAGATAGAGAGGAAGATCAATGGAGCAGAATAGAATCACCAGACAGTAATCCACATAGATACAGTCAATTAATCTTTGACAAAAAGACAGACAACAATCCAAGCAAATGGGAAGGTCTGTTCAATAAATGCTGTTGGGACAACTGGTTGATAGCCTGCAGAAACAAAAAGATAGACCCACATCTCTCACCATACACTAAGATCAAATCTAAATGGATAAAAGACCTAAACCTACATCCAGAAACCTTCAAACTTTTGGAAGAAAATGTTGGAAACACACTGCAACACTTAGGAGTAGGCCCTCACTTCCTAAAAAAGACTCCAAATGCAGTAGAAATCGAGACCAAAATAAACAATTGGGACCTCATCAAACTAAGAAGCTTCTGTACAGCTAGAGAAACAATCAACAAAGTAAAAAAGCAACCCACAGAATGGGAGAAGATCTTTGCGCACTACATAGGTGACAGAGGGCTAATTTCCAGAATATACAAAGAACTACAAAACAACCAAAATGTCAAAACAAACAAGCCACTCAAGAAATGGGCACAGGAAATGGGCAGACATTTCACAAAGGAACAAACCCAAATGGCAAACAAGCATATGAAAAAATGCTCAAGCTCCCTGGCAATAAGGGAAATCCAAATGAAGACAACCTTGAGGTACCACCTAACTCCAGTAAGGATGGCACACATACGTAATACCACCAACACTTGTTGGCGAGGATGTGGGGAAAAGGGAACCCTTCTCCACTGCTGGTGGGACTGCAGATTGGTACAGGCCTCTATGGGAATCAGTTTGGCGAATACTCAAGCAACTGAAAATCAACATGCCATATGATCCAGCAATAGCACTCCTAGGGATATATCCAAAACATCTCCTACTCAAGAAACCAACATGCACGTCAATGTTCATAGCAGCACAATCTACAATCGCAAAAACCTGGAAGCAGCCAAAATGCCCATCAATAGAAGACTGGATAAGGAAGCTATGGTTCATCTACTCTATGGAATACTACTCAGCTATTAAAAAAACGAAATGCAGTTCTTTGTGGACAAATGGGCCCGACTGGAATCCATCATGCTAAGAGAAATGAACCAATCCCAAAAGGTTAAATACCACATGTTTGCCTTAATCTGAGATGAAAAGATGACAACCTGATAGTACCTGTATATTGTAATATTATTGCAATCTCTAACAACCTGTATCCAATACAATAAGATAATGCGATATAATCTATAAACCAACAATTAATGTCAGAATACTTAAGATCTACATCGAAAAACTGTAAAACCTACTATACCCTCAATACGTTATGTTAATCCGTAATGGGGGGGAGTGCAGGGAAGCCTTTCAGGACCATAAAAAGAGTGAGGAAAAAGTATAATATAGCCTATCATGATCAAATCTGGTAATTCATAGACAACAGACTCAAAGCAGCACTAAACAATAGTAAAACTACTATACCAATGCATGAGGGGGGAATCGGGTGCGATCCTGACAACCTCTTAACAGGAGGTCATGTGCGTGGAGCAGGGGGGCACTCCAGGGTAGAGCAGATGGCAAGGAGAAAGCCTGGATCCCAACCATGAAGACTCCCAGACCTTCACCACAAACTACTAATACGAGCAACAAGGACTATATCCCAACTGCCAAGGAGGCCACAGGGAATTGGATGCCCTCGGAGGCCGAGTACTCTGAGGTCACCCACCCCTAACCGGAGCTCCCGCAGGGGATGGAAGAAGTCCAAACACTACCGCGCAGAAACCAACGTCATCGGAATGACAACCAGAAGCCCTGAGCGGTCCGCAGAAACAGAAGAACAATAAACGTCCCTCGGGACCAGGGAGGAGAGCTTTCTCTGGACCGAGCCTGGCTCCACCTCTGGACCCCCACCCTCCCTTGCAATGACCATCAGGATCGCTCCGAAAACCCCTCACAGCAAACAAACAATCATACAAACTAAAAAAAACCTAAAATAAATAGACAAACAACAAAAAGTAGAGCTTGAAATCCGACAGGAAAGAGCTGGCATGGATTGGCTAATGCCTCGCTGGGTAGGACACAAAGATTAGTCACTCCTTACCATGGTGTTGGGGACTTTCCAGCACACCCCCCCCCAAAAAAAAAAAATGTTCTGCACCTTAACTGCTGACAAATGTCTTGTTAGAGTTACAAGCCAGTCTAGATTATCCTAAAATCTGCCAAGATCAGTAAAATTAGACTTCAACACAACAAATGGCTAAATACTAAAATGAAATAGACACGAGACAGCTGAATGGTACCTTATAGCCATTTTAAGGTATATAGCAGCTGGTCCTATATATGAACTAAAATTGAAATGTCAATGAGCTAATCATAGGTTGTGGTTAAGAACTTGCTTCTTTTTTGTTTTGTTTTGTTTTGTTTTGTTTTGTTTTGTTTTAACATACTGGTTACGCAAAACCTTGTCAATTCCATAATGTTACAAATTGCTGTTAATGTTATATTGAGACTCTTAATTGACTGGGATGATATTCTACCAGCTCTGACTTTGGACCAGAAATGGTCTCCCCAACAAACTGTTCAACCCATCTGGACAATGAGTAGCTGGACTCTATGCTGGGTATATGTTTGCAAGGAAAGAATCTTGATGGAATTTGAACTGTAATACTGCATCAAGGTGGAGGAATCCACCAGGGGGGAGGGGTGTGGGGAGGGGTGGGGGGACTCCCAGAGCATATGAAACTGTCACATAATGCATAATAATTAATAAAAAAATTAAAAAAAAAAAAAAAGAAAACTGAGTTTCCTTGAGAGCTGCTTGGAAGCCTGATGGTGTGTGAAGTTAGTGAGCCAAATGGAGTTGTTCTCCCACAAGAACCACTCGGCTGATTCTTCTTCAATATGCCCTTCACCAACATGCAGTGTTTCCTTGATTGAATTAGCTCTCACTCCAATATTTGCATCTAGAGCCTTTGCATTGAGGGCTAACTGAAAATGGCTGTGGCGCTGAAGTTGCCTGTGAATGTGGAGCTGGTGGCATGTGAAACCCGCATGTGGAGCATTCGTTTGTGTGGGATGCTCTACCAGGTTCATTCCTAGATAACGCACTCAAAGGGCACTAAGCATAGAGTGTGAAAACTGAGTTTCCTTGAGAGCTGCTTGGAAGCCTGATGGTGTGTGAAGTTAGTGAGCCAAATGGAGTTGTTCTCCCACAAGAACCACTCGGCTGATTCTTCTTCAATATGCCCTTCACCAACATGCAGTGTTTCCTTGATTGAATTAGCTCTCACACCACTATTTGCGTCTAGAGCCTTTGCATTGAGGGCTATCTGAAAACGGCTGTGGCGCTGAAGTTGCCTGTGAATGTGGAGTTGGTGGCATGTGAAACCCGCATGTGGAGCATTCGTTTGTGTGGGATGCTCTACCAGGTTCATTCCTACATAATGCACTCAAATTGCACTAAGCATAGAGTGTGAAAACTGAGTTTCCTTGAGAGCTGCTTGGAAGCCTGATGGTGTGTGAAGTTAGTGAGCCAAATGGAGTTGTTCTCCCACAAGAACCACTCGGCTGATTCTTCTTCAATATGCCCTTCACCAACATGCAGAGTTTCCTTCACTGAATTAGCTCTCACACCAATATTTACGTCTAGAGCCTTTGCATTGAGGGCTATCTGAAAACGGCTGTGGCGCTGAAGTTGCCTGTGAATGTGGAGTTGGTGGCATGTGAAACCCGCATGTGGAGCATTCGTTTGTGTGGGATGCTCTACCAGGTTCATTCCTAGATAATGCACTCAAAGGGCACTAAGCATAGAGTGTGAAAACTGAGTTTCCTTGAGAGCTGCTTGGAAGCCTGATGGTGTGTGAAGTTAGTGAGCCAAATGGAGTTGTTCTCCCAAAAGAACCACTCGGCTGATTCTTCTTCAATATGCCCTTCACCAAGATGCAGTGTTTCCTTGATTCAATTAGCTCTCACACCAATATTTGCGTCTAGAGCCTTTGCATTGAGGGCTATCTGAAAACGGCTGTGGCGCTGAAGTTGCCTGTGAATGTGGAGTTGGTGGCATGTGAAACCCGCATGTGGAGCATTCGTTTGTGTGGGATGCTCACCAAGCTTCATTTCAATCCTAGGCACTCAAAGGGCACTAAGCATAGAGTGTGAAAACTGAGTTTCCTTGAGAGCTGCTTGGAAGCCTGATGGTGTGTGAAGTTAGTGAGCCAAATGGAGTTGTTCTCGCACAAGAACCACTCGGCTGATTCTTCTTCAATATGCCCTTCACCAACATGCAGTATTTTTTTGATTGAATTAGCTCTCACACCAATATTTGCGTCTAGAGCCTTTGCATTGAGGGCTATCTGAAAATGGCTTTGGCGCTGAAGTTGCCTGTGAATGTGGAGTTGGTGGCATGTGAAACCCGCATGTGGAGCATTCGTTTGTGTGGGATGCTCACCAAGCTTCATTTCAGCCCTAGGCACTCAAAGGGCACTAAGCATACAGTGTGAAAACTGAGTTTCCTTGAGAGCTGCTTGGAAGCCTGATGGTGTGTGAAGTTAGTGAGCCAAATGGAGTTGTTCTCCCACAAGAACCACTCGGCTGATTCTTCTTCAATATGCCCTTCACCAACATGCAGTATTTTCTTGATTGAATTAGCTCTCACACCAATATTTGCGTCTAGAGCCTTTGCATTGAGGGCTATCTGAAAACGACTTTGGCGCTGAAGTTGCCTGTGAATGTGGAGTTGGTGGCATGTGAAACCCGCATGTGGAGCATTCGTTTGTGTGGGATGCTCACCAAGCTTCTTTTCAGCCATAGGCACTCAAAGGGCACTAAGCATAGAGTGTGAAAACTGAGTTTCCTTGAGAGCTGCTTGGAAGCCTGATGGTGTGTGAAGTTAGTGAGCCAAATGGAGTTGTTCTCCCACAAGAACCACTTGGCTGATTCTTCTTCAATATGCCCTTCACCAGCATGCAATGTTTCATTCACTGAATTAGCTCTCACACCAATATTTGCGTCTAGAGCCTTTGCATTGAGTTCTATCTGAAAACGGCTGTGGCGCTGAAGTTGCCTGTGAATGTGGAGTTGGTGGCATGTGAAACCCGCATGTGGAGCAATCGTTTGTGTGGGATGCTCTACCAGGTTCATTCCTAGATAATGCACTCAAAGGGCACTAAGCATAGAGTGTGAAAACTGAGTTTCCTTGAGAGCTGCTTGGAAGCCTGATGGTGTGTGAAGTTAGTGAGCCAAATGGAGTTGTTCTCCCACAAGAACCACTTGGCTGATTCTTCTTCAATATGCCCTTTACCAACATGCAGTGTTTCCTTGATTGAATTAGCTCTCACACCACTATTTGCGTCTAGAGCCTTTGCATTGAGGTCTATCTGAAAACGGCTGTGGCGCTGAAGTTGCCTGTGAATGTGGAGTTGGTGGCATGTGAAACCCGCATGTGGAGCAATCGTTTGTGTGGGATGCTCTACCAGGTTCATTCCTAGATAATGCACTCAAAGGGCACTAAGCATAGAGTGTGAAAACTGAGTTTCCTTGAGAGCTGCTTGGAAGCCTGATGGTGTGTGAAGTTAGTGAGCCAAATGGAGTTGTTCTCCCACAAGAACCACTCAGCTGATTCTTCTTCAATATGCCCTTCACCAAGATGCAGTGTTTCCTTGATTGAATTAGCTCTCACACCAATATTTGCGTCTAGAGCCTTTGCATTGAGGGCTACCTGAAAACGGCTGTGGCGCTGAAGTTGCCTGTGAATGTGGAGTTGGTGGCATGTGAAACCCGCATGTGGAGCAATCGTTTGTGTGGGATGCTCTACCAGGTTCATTCCTAGATGATGCACTCAAAGGGCAACTAAGCATAGTGTGTGAAAACTGAGTTTCCTTGAGAGCTGCTTGGAAGCCTGATGGTGTGTGAAGTTAGTGAGCCAAATGGAGTTGTTCTCCCACAAGAACCACTCGGCTGATTCTTCTTCAATATGCCCTGCACAACATGCAGTGTTTCCTTGATTGAATTAGCTCTCACACCAATATTTGCGTCTAGAGCCTTTGCATTGAGGGCTACCTGAAAACGGCTGTGGCGCTGAAGTTGCCTGTGAATGTGGAGTTGGTGGCATGTGAAACCCGCATGTGGAGCATTCGTTTGTGTGGGATGCTCACCAAGATTCATTTCAATCCGAGGCACTCAAAGGGCACTAAGCATAGAGTGTGAAAACTGAGTTTCCTTGAGAGCTGCTTGGAAGCCTGATGGTGTGTGAAGTTAGTGAGCCAAATGGAGTTGTTCTCCCACAAGAACCACTTGGCTGATTCTTCTTCAGTATGCCCTTCACCAACATGCAGTGTTTCCTTGATTGAATTAGCTCTCACACCAATATTTGCGTCTAGAGCCTTTGCATTGAGGGCTATCTGAAAACGGCTGTGGCGCTGAAGTTGCCTGTGAATGTGGAGTTGGTGGCATGTGAAACCCGCGTGTGGAGCATTCGTTTGTGTGGGATGCTCTACCAGGTTCATTCCTAGATAATGCACTCAAAGGGCACTAAGCATAGAGTGTGAAAACTGAGTTTCCTTGAGAGCTGCTTGGAAGCCTGATGGTGTGTGAAGTTAGTGAGCCAAATGGAGTTGTTCTCCCACAAGAACCACTCGGCTGATTCTTCTTCAATATGCCCTTCACCAACATGCAGTGTTTCCTTCACTCAATTAGCTCTCACACCAATATTTGCGTCTAGAGCCTTTGCATTGAGGGCTATCTGAAAACGGCTGTGGCGCTGAAGTTGCCTGTGAATGTGGAGTTGGTGGCATGTGAAACCCGCATGTGGAGCAATCGTTTGTGTGGGATGCTCTACCAGGTTCATTCCTAGATAATGCACTCAAAGGGCACTAAGCATAGAGTGTGAAAACTGAGTTTCCTTGAGAGCTGCTTGGAAGCCTGATGGTGTGTGAAGTTAGTGAGCCAAATGGAGTTGTTCTCCCACAAGAACCACTCGGCTGATTCTTCTTCAATATGCCCTTCACCAACATGCAGTGTTTCCTTGATTGAATTAGCTCTCACACCAATATTTGCGTCTAGAGCCTTTGCATTGAGGGCTACCTGAAAACGGCTGTGGCGCTGAAGTTGCCTGTGAATGTGGAGTTGGTGGCATGTGAAACCCGCATGTGGAGCAATCGTTTGTGTGGGATGCTCTACCAGGTTCATTCCTAGATGATGCACTCAAAGGCACTAAGCATAGTGTGTGAAAACTGAGTTTGCTTGAGAGCTGCTTGGAAGCCTGATGGTGTGTGAAGTTAATGAGCCAAATGGAGTTGTTCTCCGACAAGAACCATTCGGCCGATTCTTCTTCAATATGCCCTTCACCAACATGCAGTGTTTCCTTGATTGAATTAGCTCTCACACCAATATTTGCGTCTAGAGCCTTTGCATTGAGGGCTACCTGAAAACGGCTGTGGCGCTGAAGTTGCCTGTGAATGTGGAGTTGGTGGCATGTGAAACACGCATGTGGAGCATTCGTTTGTGTGGGATGCTCACCAACCTTCATTTCAATCCTAGGCACTCAAAGGGCACTAAGCATAGAGTGTGAAAACTGAGTTTCCTTGAGAGCTGCTTGGAAGCCTGATGGTGTGTGAAGTTAGTGAGCCAAATGGAGTTGTTCTCCCACAAGAACCACTTGGCTGATTCTTCTTCAGTATGCCCTTCACCAACATGCAGTGTTTCCTTGATTGAATTAGCTCTCACACCAATATTTGCGTCTAGAGCCTTTGCATTGAGGGCTATCTGAAAACGGCTGTGGCGCTGAAGTTGCCTGTGAATGTGGAGTTGTTGGCATGTGAAACCCGCGTGTGGAGCATTCGTTTGTGTGGGATGCTCTACCAGGTTCATTCCTAGATAATGCACTCAAAGGGCACTAAGCATAGAGTGTGAAAACTGAGTTTCCTTGAGAGCTGCTTGGAAGCCTGATGGTGTGTGAAGTTAGTGAGCCAAATGGAGTTGTTCTCCCACAAGAACCACTCGGCTGATTCTTCTTCAATATGCCCTTCACCAACATGCAGTGTTTCCTTCACTCAATTAGCTCTCACACCAATATTTGCGTCTAGAGCCTTTGCATTGAGGTCTATCTGAAAACGGCTGTGGCGCTGAAGTTACCTGTGAATGTGGAGTTGGTGGCATGTGAAACCCGCATGTGGAGCAATCGTTTGTGTGGGATGCTCTACCAGGTTCATTCCTAGATGATGCACTCAAAGGCACTAAGCATAGTGTGTGAAAACTGAGTTTCCTTGAGAGCTGCTTGGAAGCCTGATGGTGTGTGAAGTTAGTGAGGCAAATGGAGTTGTTCTCCCACAAGAACCACTTGGCTGATTCTTCTTCAATATGCCCTTCACCAACATGCAGTGTTTCCTTGATTGAATTAGCTCTCACACCAATATTTGCGTCTAGAGCCTTTGCATTGAGGTCTATCTGAAAACGGCTGTGGCGCTGAAGTTGCCTGTGAATGTGGAGTTGGTGGCATGTGAAACCCGCATGTGGAGCATTCGTTTGTGTGGGATGCTCTACCAGGTTCATTCCTACATAATGCACTCAAATTGCACTAAGCATAGAGTGTGAAAACTGAGTTTCCTTGAGAGCTGCTTGGAAGCCTGATGGTGTGTGAATTTAGTGAGCCAAATGGAGTTGTTCTCCCACAAGAACCACTCGGCTGATTCTTCTTCAATATGCCCTTCACCAACATGCAGAGTTTCCTTCACTGAATTAGCTCTCACACCAATATTTACGTCTAGAGCCTTTGCATTGAGGGC
>NW_026696173.1:15000-48444 GCF_030435755.1 Ochotona princeps | reverse complement strand
GTCCCTCTGACCTGTACACGACGGCAGTCTTCTTCATACTCTAACAGTCGCAAGTCTAGCCCTTGTTTGAGAAGCAGAACCGTGTCGTTGATATCTCCAGTAACGTAGCCACGCTCGTCGAGAAATGGCGCTATTAGCTGAGCAAGTTTTGACTGATCTTCCTACACATTAAATAGGACATATTATACCATAGCCCCAGATTTTCAGTGTATCATACGATCTGTCCTCGCGATCGCTGGAGACGTCTAAGACAGGCTGCAGTTCGTTCGGTAAGAAATGCAGCTGCAGGAGACTCTGCAGCAACCTGAGGGCACTCGCAAGCGACTTCCTGGTCTCGGCAAGAACGCCCATGACATTTGCACACCCTCCCACTGATGTGGTCTTTCAAACGGCCTGCTATTTCGCCCGCTTGCCAGCGTGGCTGCACCTACAGTACCGGTTTGTGCATATTTTGTAATCGGCTTACTAGCAGTAAACTGTGCTCTGCGCATATTTCCGCAAGTTGTTGTTGATACTGTACGAAAGAACAACAACAGCAGCAAGGACAGCCAGGAACCGCGTTGCACAGCATTTCGGAGCCCTATGCAGCTACCTGACATTCGCGGCGAGGCTTCTCGTTTGTCGGCGAGTTACATAATGTAGTATTATGCTAGTCAAAGGTGCTGAAAAGGCATGGCACGCTAGCTCCTGAGCCGTTAACTGAATTTTATATGCCGTGTTGGGCGCCTCTGTCACCTCCAAATCACATGAAAGCAGTGCCGGCCCACACCGGTCAGTGAAGCACTCCGTCCAGAGTGTGAAGCTAGAATAGTCTTGTTTCTGCCCGCTGTAACCACACACATGCCTTCGGCATCACTTTGCAACAGAACTAAGCTGGTTTCGTGCTACGCCGTCAAACAAGCCTCGCGTGTTACCATGGTGCAAGAGTACCTTGGAGCTTGTACGGAATTGGTGGCAGTAAGAGAGTATATGGTCTCATAAGCCTTCACCAGATAACACTGGTTCTGGGTATGGCAAAGCTGGTGCTCTATGGGTAAGCCCTGTTGCAATCACGGGTTCGCACACAAAAGCCAACGTGCGGAGCGTCCCCCCACCGTCGTCGGAGGGAATTCTTTGAACGCGAACAGCCACTTGAGCCTCAAAAACCTTGATCAAGCTTACCAGATCGGCCAAAGCAGCGATTTCAATGTTAGCCACCTCAAGTTGCGGCAGCTTCAGAGTTGCGCTGGGAGGTGAATCTTGCGACAGCCTATATCCTGCTTCTTGCATGGGGTACCCACTAGGGCGGGTCCACCGTGTATCCGCGAGCGGAACTGCGTCGTCCATCGCTGCGGCGCGAAACTTGTCTGCTGCGCGTGCCAGTAGCGTTCCGCGCATCCATCAAATTCCTGCTTGTTTACTTGCGTGGGCGCAAATGTCGTTGTGTAAGAATGCATGCGTAGGTCCCTGGTCGTACACGACCCAGTCTTCCGGGTCCCTTTCAGCTCGATGCAGACGATACTGCTAGTTGAGATATGAGGGCGGTAGTACGCAAACAGCTGTATTTCGGTCTCGTGACACTGGCTCTGCTTGGCCTTGGGGGTAGGTTGTAGGCTTTGCAGATCCGTCGTGTACATTAATGCCGAATTGTGGCGGCGAATAGACTGCACGCGCCCCGCCCACAGTGGCTGCTTCCTCCACCCGCACTTGAGACGCGGCCTGCGTTGAGAAGAACAGCTGCTCAACGTTCCATATTCGAATGTCTGTAAGGACGGGCTGCAGCGGTAGTCGATAAGGTGCGCAGAAGCAGAAATGCAGTGCTGGCGCTTTCACACGCGTCGAAGCCCGTCTGTGGACTAGAGGAATGCTACGAGATTTGGACTGGGATCTGTGGTGCCGTTCTACACGCTGGTGAAAAGGCCAGGTATGTTGAGGGGATCCCTGGAATGAGCATCGTTTCTGTCTAAAACTGCTGCAAACCACTCGACGTCACTATATAAGGAAGACATTTACCAGCGCGCGTAACTTCAGACTAGTGGACAGACAATGCTTACGTTCATCAGAAATCAGGTACAGCGTTGCTGGCGATGTAAATGTACGCAGATCGCCGGCAGCCGGAGACACCCGCTCGCAAGTAGTGGACGCCAGGCCCTTCAAGGAAGCTTTCTGACCCTGAAATTGGGGCCCTACCAGAATGATCTGCTGTTTCCTCCGGAATAAAAGACGTACACCAAAAGGATCCCCCCCATCAAATGCTTGCTCCTGAAGTATTCGGGTAGTGTACTCTGTCGACTGGAAATATACGCGTTACTCAGCAGGCAGTTACGGGCTAGCCATGGACGGACGCTGCCATCAAGAGAAGACAGAGTGGCAAGCTTATCCACAGCAGCAAATCTTAAGAAGCATGATTCCTGTCGTGACTGTGTATGACTAGGGCCTGCGAAGAGACAGCTAGTGTCCATAGGAAATACATGCTTGAAGAGCATGCGTGCTACGCCACGAATTGCATACAGGGCTAGCGCGAACTCACGCGACCGCATCGTTGCTCTTTCCAACTGTGGAGGCATGCTAGCCGCAGGGGCCCTCTCAGCGTGAAGGAACGTCATGTTGACCACCACTGCGCTGCTCTATAAATCGAAAACCGAAGGTGCAACAAAGCTACAAGGATTCCACTCAGGACGCCACCATGCCCGAGTCGCTCGGCTCCCCCGGCGTGTATGCACCACCACAACCGAAGCAACCGATGCACCACCGCATAGAACAGCAAATATTGGTTCTCGTCAGTGTTTTTCCGTTACTAGTGCTGTTCCGAAGCACGTAGCCTTGACCATACAGCGGCAAAAAAAAGCTTCACAGGACTCCGCCATAGCACCTTACTGCATCAGTTTGTCGTGTCTACAGTTGACTGACACCCTCACACACTGCTGCCGGAGAATGACCGACCTCGTTACGACCCCACGATTTCAGTCGCACTGCCTGCTCACGCGTGTAATCTGCTGTTAGCAGAACGATTCTCTAAGCTCCCAAAGTGTCACACTGAATGCTGTTTCGTTGCTGGGGGGACGGTAAACTGCAGTCGTTAAGGGGAAAACTAGCTCACCAGATGCCTCCGCCGTCCATCACAAACCGGTGACAGGCCTTGATGCTCTGAGTCAGCCTAGGTGCCGGTCTCTTGCGCTCGCCGCCATCGGTGTGCGTATTGGCGCAACTGTCTACGACAGCCAGCAAAGCGTAAAAGGTTACTCATAATTGCTATAAAGGAAACCGCACCGCCGTGGAAAGCGCACACCGGGGCTCGCCTGATAGTAGTGCTACCTGCATATCAGTACAATGATAGCGCGCTACATGACTAGTGCTAAGAGACGAGTACGCGCCGGAAATGACACTCTGTGTTTTTCGCTCGCTGAACGGTCGCTCGAGCAGGCGCTTTTCAGAACCGCGGGTATTTGCAAGGAAGGCATCCGTGCTGTGCCGATTTGATTGCAGGCCTATGCAGAGACACGCCTCAACAATGAGAGCGACGGTAACTGATGTTTGAGACTGCTGGGGCAGTGCCTTTGGGAAGAAGAGCCACCGGCGTGAAGCCGACGCACATGCGGTGCATTGTAGAGTCTTGACACATTTCCCGTTAATGTGCATTTGTGCCATGGCAAGCTGCATCCAGGGTCTTTTCACCTGGCCGTTCACCTTTTTGAACACTGTATCCTGCTGCCTGTTCTTAGCATGCGTTGGCAGTAAGTTGCAATCTCTTGCGTAGTGATTCATGAAGAAGCCGAATTCCCACCAACAATACATATCATGCCCGCAGTGAGAGTAATACCCCGCCGAATCCAAGTACTGGTTCCAACCAAGTCTAGCCGCTAGAGGCCAGTTTCAAGCAAGGTAGATTTAGCCGGTCTTCGGACAGGTCTGCACCTATATCGGATCAATCGTTTAAGGTTATCAACTAGTCGGAAGTGTCCGGCTGCATTACAGTCTTACCGACTGGGAGTGGTGTTTCACTTCGGAAGGCCAGCTGAAGATTGTACGGAGGGACTTTCTACTGAAAATATAAGCAGGGGGGCTCAGGGATAGCCCCTGGCGCCCAACAGTCACCTCAAGGGGGTCAAAAGAAGTTACGTATCGTACTCTACAGGCTAGGGCACTTAACGACTGACACTTGGTCGCCCATCGTAACCATCAGAAGAACGCATTCAAGCAGGGTTTCTCCTTCGAGTAGACATCTCTGTGTATCGTTGTGTGGAGCCAGCCCCAACAATAACAGCTGGATTCGGAGCAACCTTCGTAATTTCTAGCTATCAGAGCATCAACCCTGAGCGCATGCCTGTCACTCAAATGCGTTTTGGGTCGACACACAATGGCTCTGAAGTCACAACCGACTCTTCTATGACTGTCGCAAGCGCTGTTCGAGTCGTAAAGGCTTCAGACCTAACCGAACACGCAACCATAGGAGTGCTGAGGTCTACCGGAAGATCACATGCGCTGCAAGTGTCGAGGCAGGAGGTACGACGGGAATGACTGACTTTAGCACGAGCTCAAAGGCCATCACGATAAAATTGAGCTGTTATGGTTTGAAAAAAGAACTAGAACGCTTCATAGCAACGCGGCGATTCCCCCAGCTGACGCTTTTACCAGACGTAACCCTTTTTTTTGACCGGTGCACGCGTTATGTGCTTGGCCGAACAGCAGCCTGACAAGCTACTTCAAGGGCCTCCGTTCTCCACTCGTCTTGAAAAGGGAGGTTTTTTTTCCAACGGCTTCTGCCGTATTTATCCCGAGTTCTGAGTTGCTCTCGTGCGCACGCTCAGTTGAACGGCTGCTTCTTTTCCTTACTTTCCGGAAAGCCTTGCAGACCCGTCAAAGCCCTAAAGAATGGCCGTTATACACTCAAGGCATGCCGCGGCTCGCCTGCTGCTTCACATAAACTAGCGGGCATGCAGATAGTTATCTCGTCTGTTAGTCAAAGTGGCCTTCCCGAAACGATCCCACGAGAACTCTCAGGAAACCAAAGTGTTCTAGCCAATCTTTTGTTGTCCACACCTTAGAGACCTACACTGAAGCTTTTCGGCTGTTACAGGCGATGACGTAAACGTCTCTAAGCTTCATGATTTCCGGTACTTACCTCGCAAAACGGGGACCCGACGTGAGTAGACACAGGGCTGTTTCTCTATTGCTTGTCTACGCGTCGTCTGTTTTAGCACATGGACGTTCAATGTAGCAGCTCAGTATACCTCTTCGCAGACCTGATTGCTTGCCTGGCTCTAGTATTAAGCGTACATACACGCACCACGTAAGTGTACAGCTCGTGGGACCTCTTCAGCTTTACTGCGTGGCGTACGAGCGAATCGTTCTGGCATGGAATTGTCTCACTTGATCCTTTACAGGCCAGCAAAATGTTGTCAGGAAGTGTTTGCTTCGTTCCCATTGTGAGGTCGGGAGGTGTGCAAGGTTCCTCAGCCCTATCATATAATTACTTTTCTACCTGTCACAATCTCCCCTGTTTGTAAACAGAGAGGTCAATCCTTCTGAGACCGCTGGATATCCAAGGGTCGCTTCCTATACGACGACTTGCAAAGCTGTCCAGATCTATTTTTCGAATATCAGCTCTCCGCGGTGTGCGCACGAGTTTTACCACCTGTAGTCGCGCTTCGGGCTGTAGCTGCGGCTAATTACATCTGCCGTGAAGCCGGACGAGTTTTTTCCTCACGGTCGCACTGTGTATCGCCTTCTATGTAACGCTGCCTTGCACCTTGAAAGAGTCGGTGAGCCGAGGAGATGGCCGGTTTCACCGCACATGCAAACCAGTAGTGTTTTCCCCTCAAGGATTTTTTTATGTGCGTTCTTATGGAAGCCATGTTCTGTTTAAAGAACATCTGGCAAGCTTTGCAGGAATTCGTCGCCCTACGAAGAGACTTTTTCCACACGCGCAGGCTCTTCCGGGGTCTTGAAGGCTCCGTACTTGAACAATGCTGCTTGTGATGCACCGCCGTTTTCACAGTAGTTGCGTCCACCGTGGCTCTCCTCTCCATGCTGCCTAAGGATACTTTGGGTCCTTCGAGAACTTAAAGCATCTTTGGCAGCAATGACGCCCAACTGACCTGTGGCCGTCCACCAGGAAGTATCTAACACCAGAAGAAAGCCTGCATTTTGCTGCGGCCCGCAGCCATCATTGGGCACTGCTTGCGCCTTGCATATCCCTATACCAGCTTTTCCCGTCGGCAACGACTCACCACGGTTCCGCCAAGCCGCATTAGAGTCATTCTATGGACGTGTCTTGTATTTCATAAGCCCCTTTCTGCCGGCACTGCTATATGGAATCCTCATTAGAAGAGCTGCTACCAGCGTTCATCGTGCTCATCCTACTGTCTTACTGGAATGCTGCTGTGCGCTGTCGCGTCATGAATCATGGTGCACAATTGCTGCGTGAAGAGGTACGAGGAAGTCTACGAGGGACGCAGACTCTATGAACCAAGGATTGCCGTTGCAAATTTTGCGGCGGTCTTGGTGCTGTTGCTTGCTACTGTGCAATTTACTCTATGGGAGCTTGCGGGGTGCGCGGAACAAAAGAGCGTTCAGGATGGACAAGAGACAGATGGCGTCTCTGCCACTGATTCCTTCGCGTCTCAGAGTATCAAGGAGGACGCAGCCGTGCAAGCCGGGACTGCGGCGAAAACGGGAAACATCTGGGGTCTTGAGAAGAAGACTGGCCACAACACCGGACGCGGAACTATCGGTGCGAGCGCAGGAAGTCCGTCTCGAACCCCTCTTTATTCTTCAGGGGTAGACTCGGCAAGCGACCTGAACTCCAGTACAACTCTCGCAGACGTGGTGCATGAGTTGACGCGGCCATTGGACACGGTAGTGCCGGTAGAAGGGTTTACACCCGACGCTACAGCAGCATTTCGTAGCGCGCAGTATTCGATAACGCAGGGTACAGAGATAAGAGATGTCACTGTCGACGATGCCCAGCTCATAGACTTTATCGCTGATGAGCCCGGCAAGAACAACGAGCAAGTGCTGGCTGCCATGCTCCAAAACGCACCTACCGGACCAGGCTCTCACGGTGGTCGTCCCTCTGTTGGAGAGCCGACTCCGCGTCTACCTAGTGCCACTCCGCTTTTCCAATTGGACACGCTTCCAGACCTACCGCGCCGTACTTCGCCCGACACGACTGATGACACTCTCGTATCTGTCGAGAGCTGTACAGGTACACCAAGGACGAGTGACGAAAATCAGTCGAGGATTGTCGGACAAGCATCTGCACGTTCAACAACCGCAGGCCAGCATTCCCCCCCTCCGAGTACTTCCCCGCTTCCGCCCACGGATCTCCCTTCTTCTTCTATGCCGGTATCCTTGGAACCTGTGTCCACCGTAGTGGCTTCCTTTCCCTTGACATTCGCTCAGACGCTCCCATCAACATCCACATCACCATCATCAGCGCTACCTGTGCACGGTGCCCCTTTTGTTGCAGGAAGTATGGGGACCGACGTTTATGATTATCCTGTGCCTCCTGCAAATGGCGCTTTTGATTCATACGCAGACGACCTAAACAAGGCCAGTGAAGCGTTGCCAGTCACAGCGACGCTACCCAACAACGCAATCGACGTAGGGCTAGCAGCAGGTCGTCACCCCTCCCCGCCGGACGCTTTCATGTCCGCTCTAATACTCGCAGACAGAGCTCCCTCCGGCTCCGGGGCCACTGGCGGGCTGTATGGTCTCCCTGACCACAGCGTGACACCACCCTACTTCACCTCATATGCTAGTCGGGGTGGATTTCCGGCAAGCTATATGCCTGGTGGCATGCTGCGGCCTCCGTTAGCTGCAGGTTTCTTCTCTCCTTCGAGTGTCGGTACGACAGTTTCCAACGCTGTGGGTGCTGCAGTTGGACATACAACCCAGCTTGTTGACGATACTCTACGCAGTGCAATAGTGAATGTAGTCAACCCAGCTGCGTACGGAGCATCCTCGCTGCTGCACGGCATCCAGGCGCTGAATCAAAAAGTGCAAGCAGGAAGTGACGTTGCTACCAAGGCTCTCCTAGACTTCGCTGCATTTCGAAGAAATCACCCTCATCACTCTCTCGCAGAGTAAGTCGCTGCTCCACATCGATGGTTTCGCTGCATATACTGTCCTCGTGCATCTCTTGCTGCGACGCCGGAGACAGATCACCCTGCAGGCGAAATGAACCAGAAGTTGGAGAGGTCCCGTAACTTATTATTCTAGTCTACTTTCTTCACAACAACGTTGGGGACGTGCAGAAACCTGCTTATGCAACTGTTTTGTGCACGGTCAAGTTAATATTCAAAGACCGATACGCTGTTGCGTGCAGTTTGTTGCCAGCCAGTAAGCGCAACGTATAAAAAGCGTACGTCTGTGGCCTAGGGACACAGTCGTCTGTTACCAGTCTGCGCCAGTAGTGGACCTGTTTTTGACAGCGGCAGACAGACAGTGATTTGCAAACACATAGATAGGGCGCTCTCCAAAGTGTAAATCTATCAGGTCAGCGCTGCGTAAGTTCGTTCTCAAGCCTCGCGGTCTATGTCTGGCTTTCCAGGTTCATCAATACTCTGGAAGAAGTTACCGACACGCTTAACCAAGCGGCAACTACAGCCCCTGATCCGCGGTTGCGAAGCAAAAGCACACCGCGAACAGGTCCTGTGGACAACATGCACGTTGCTGGGGGAGAGTTGCTGGAAGGTATGGGACACAACGCTACATCCTCTTTTCCTATAGCAGAACATCGTGGTGCTCTGCCACAAAAGCATTCAGCGGGCGCACGGAGTTTTCATCAGAGGAACGGCTCACTATCCCTAGATGAGGAGCCGCCACAACAGAAGTCCTCTGACAGCTCGGTCACCGAAGCGTCGTTAGCATCCGTCGAACCACTTTCCTCTTCACCCGTCTCGGACCACACTACTCAGAGAATAAATCTCCGGGATGTGCTGACAACCGAGCAGATGCAGGTAATGGAGATGCTCACCAATGTGCTCAACGTTGGTTTCGACGCGGCCTTAAACTTCGTGAAACGACAAGCAAACGGAATTGCTGGCCTTACACAGTTCCCTTTCTTCAAGCCTTTGCAGCACCGCGTGGTTCAAGCGGCTTACCGCGCAAGTGACCGTGCAGCAGCAGACCGCGCAGCGCTTGAGCGCCGCTTTTCTACGGGATCGGAGCCAGTGACTTTGAACAGGAACGTACTGAAGACTGAACAGACACGTGTCACAGATCGGGTTCTATCTGGCTACGATGCTGAGCACCAAAGTGACACTCTTCAACTGACGTACCAGCCTGCGCTTCTCTCTTCCATAAGCTCGGCGTACGCGAGTCATGCACCTCAACTTGAGTGGCGCACGCCTAGTGCACCTGTGTTTCTACCCGCGAGGACAGCAGTAGCTCCTCAGGTAAAACCCCTCCCGAGGCTGCACCCCGAAAATTATCCTAAGGGCGGTACACAACCAGTGCCTAAGCAGCGCCAACAGGGACACATGTGGGTGCCATACGCGCCTGCCGGTTCTGTGTATACTGTGGGACGAGAGGGAGCATCTGAGCAAGAGCTCGGAAGGGTTCGAAGTTTGGAGCCGACGGCTGTCCACAACGCGCTGCCGCTACCGGCATCCCCCACTGTTTCACTCGCACGCTTCTTATTGCCAGCAGAACCGCCCGTCATATACACTCAAGAGACACCGGTACATTCTCCTTCTTCACTGACACACTACGCATCATTAGTGTCGAAAGGCGATGGTCTACAATGGCCTCAGCAGCGACGACATCAGCAACAGCAGCGGCGTCTACAGTGTAAACGACAACACCAGCATCGCCGAACTACTAAACACACAAGCGCCGGGGTTCCGAGCCGCCACACGGGCTCGGCGCCCGCGCGCCGGCTGCACCAGAATACGCAGACCGGTGATTCATTTGAGAAACCCTCCAGCCGACGTGTTTCAGCTACATTCACCTCTGTTTCGAGTGGTCTTTCCAGCTCCCCTGCAGTTATTCCAGCATTGGGCAGCGTCGCCTCGATTGGCAATCAAAACGAGTGCGTGCTTCCCAATGTGCGTTATAAAGGTCTAGCAAGTGTCGTGGACCGCCGTAAGTCTCTCGGTTCTTGTCAAACTGCTTGTCGAGCAACTGCAACTGCAGCTGCAGCTTCAGCTGCTGGACCCCTGTCTATATCAAGAGCGTCATCCAGGATTGAGAGTTTCCCGGGCAGTAGGAGCACGGCGGCAGTCAAGCCGCATGCGGTCTCCTGCAATTTCGTCTCGTATTTCTCCGAGGTTGGCCTATGTTACCAATACACTACAGTAGAGGGTCTGATAGCAGCTGCGGGGTACACGTCAGCTCCCCTCACATGCTCTCTTCAAACAACACGTGGTAGCGACACTACACAGAGGCTGTCGTCCAGCAAGGCGCCATTGCCGCAGTCATACTTTCGACTGGCACCCTCCAATCCAATGGAAACCGTATCTCCATTTGGGCCAGCAGGGACAAGGGGAGGATACCACGCTCACACCAATCTACCGGCGCCTTCTACCCCTGCGCACGGTCAGGAGCGTCAGTGGAATACCGTACAAGAGCACAGCATAGCGGTGGAGCAAGCCTCCGTCCCCATGGACCCAGTAGAAGGCGGAGCACCTGCAACCCGACAACTCCCTCACCTGTCGTACAGCGGACACAATCTTACTCCGTTTCAACCGCAGCACCCAGTTTCACCAATGCGACACACAAACGCCATCGCATCAGAAACTCCATATGACTCCGCCACTTCTACAGTCATTAGTACTGACTTAAACTCTCAGACTGCGTTCTCTACAAAGCCCCAACTACGAGACAGTTCGTTCAACAGAGCCGAATCTATTGCAGCTGAATTGAAGAAGGCCGGGCTTCAGACTAACTTAGTCGATCAGGGGACTACAGGAGTGCCTCAGGTGTCACACTTGTTGCAAGTTACCCTTCCTGTGGAGCTGCAGAAAGGCATCAATGCAGAGCCGTTGCAAGAGTGGATGGCAGATATGACCACCGCGCAACCATTCTTACTCAACATTGGGCCACTTGGAGCACAGCTCACTGGTCAGCAGGTTGCTTCTGCTCCTTTAAATTCCACACCGACGGCGAGCACTGCTTTTCATGAGGGAGGAATTCATGCCGGCGTGGCAAGTGCTTCCCCAACCCCAATAACTTTGAGCACAATGAGTAGTTTCCCGGTAGAATTGTCATCATCTAGAGCGTCCAACGTCGCTCAGGTCTTGTCCCCTGTGACTATGTCAACAGCAGCGGTCGGCGCCGGTATCCCACTGCTCGCAGCAAGTCCGCCAATATCCGCTCTCTCAGCTCTTCCGCCTTTGCCCTCTATCACATCGCCCATAGCAGGCACTGCTTCTTCAGTCCTACAAACCGCGCAAGGCCTCATGCAGACAGGAAACGCCCTAATGCAAGCCTTCCCATTGCAGCAACTCCTTGATGCGGGGCAGCAGCTGTACGCCTCCGGTTTTTTCCGCAATCGTGGCATGAAACACCTACAAATCCCTTTTCTCGGTCAGCAGAAACAAGAGCTTCCACCGCCTCCTGGTATGGATAAGCCCACGGTGGCATGCGCCACCGAGGGCATGACTTGCTGCGTACCGGAAAACGCCGCTGAAAAGTGGAAGGAACGCCCGTAAGTGGGAGAAGAACGTCTGCCAACTGCTACAGTAAACGCAGCATACGCGACATGTGCGGAAGGCTGAGTGCTGTGCCGACTATCGATGCAGAGCCTGTAGTCACCCAACACACATTTTTTAGATTGCGAAATGAGAACATGTACGGCGGCTTTTTTCGTACTTATGTGTGACCAAGATGGCTACCGCGCCACGAAAAAGCATGGAGTCTCACAGGTTGCGCAAAAGGCGTTCATTCTTACAAAATATGTACTCGGTTGACAAACCCCATGCGTCGCAGGCGAGCAGACATGCGCAGGCACGGTTGAACCGGGGCGCTGTGGACGCTTCCTTTCGTCAGAGATACGTTGTGATCTAGTCAGATGCATCACGAAAACCCACATGGTCCCTGCAGTGTACATCGGGCGTTAATAACTGCCAGCAGCGTACGGACGCTCGCATCTCCAGTGTGTTTCCTTGACGTGAAAAAAGGGACGATATACCACATTGTGTCCCTTTCTATTTGTCCGCACTCGACTGACTGTATGCTGAGAAGCTGCAAACGATTTGCATTCAGGCCATATCTGAACAATCGCGAGTGGGACCGGAAGTGCCGTGCGCACTTCGTCTCCATGACTAATTCCCTATGCGCCACAACAAGCTATGTATTGAAAGGCAAAGGACGAGATTCGCAGTGGGCTGAAGGCCATAGAACTCCAGTTACGCACTCTCTCTCGGCTTCCGAAGACGAAGCTGACCGCTGCGGTCTCATTCTAACGGAAACAAGAGACTTTTGGGTGTTCAGACACACGTTGGTCATACCCGGGAGACATATGAACAATGCCATTTGCGAATGCAAAGAACCCAAAACGCCTAATCAGGAGGTACAGCGTCACCATTCTATATCCTTGTAACACTGCATTTGTGTTGACGGGAATGCACAGCAGGGCACGTTGTGTATAGTACATGAGGGGTTAAAGAATTGTGCACGCTGTGCGGGGTGGTATAGGGTAAGTGTCTCACAAATAAAATAGGCTGCAGTGGTGGCTATTCGTACGCAGAACCATGGCCGCGCTGCACCCAAAATCTGCGTGCGACAGACTTTGACGCATGTACTTCACAGGCCAGGCATATCAAGCTATCGTCACAGTTCGCAGGCACGTTTCGAAAACGGCACACTCACGCGTGCGTCCCTAAGTAGAGAATCTGCTCTTAATGTACTTTTCGGAACTTCGCGGCACCGAAACAACACATATATATATATGTATATATACGTATATGTATGTATGTATATACGTATTAATCTTTTGGGGGAAGCTTGCCATGGTAATGATGGCAACTGCCCGCCTTCTTCTCTATCGCGGGAGAGATCAGGTAGCTGCGTTATCACGTCGTGGTGTTCCCATCTTAACATGCGTGATTTCGTCTGCTTTAGGGTTTGAGACAAATTGAAGGTTTCGCTACCTGGGAGTTTTCTCTACAAGCGGTGCATGCTATGGAAGCACAAGTGGAGCGAGGCGAGAAAATCGCTAAGGTAAGAAAGCTTCTTTAACGGTTCCATTGCGGGTGAACACACGAAGGAGCTCTCAGGACAACAATGAGGAGATACGTGCAAGAAGAGGGACAGGCGTTTGTCGACTCGGACATACACATCATTAGCCGACCGCATTTGCTTGCGTTGATATGGCTGCTGCAGGGTCTAGGTACAGCTCTCGCTCTCACGTCGGTCCTAGGTCGCCACGCCGAAGAAGCTCTTGGACACATGCTCGAGGTAAGTTTTTGAAGCAATAGGTGCGCTCTCTACATGTGACCTGCCAGATTTAGCTATTTGAGAGAGTGATAAATCTACTGCGACCTACTAGTTCTCTGATACACTTTCGAGCACAGTTATTTCAGCTCCTTGCTGCGGATCATTACCTCAGTATGGATGTGCAGCTCGCTAGTGTTGAGTAACTTACTTCGTTGTGTACAGAAAACGTCTTTACGGAATAATACGTAGTGTGTGCAGGACCATAGACCCATGTGCAGTCTCAACGTTAGCAGACCGCAGAAGGCCGGCTTATACGTGACATATCTCAATCCCCACGACACTGCAGTCGCATTGTGTGGTTTTTCCGTCTTCCAACCAGCACCACATTGTTTAATTTATTCTACTCGACCATTTAAAACTAGCGTTGCATTACAAATCACACGCAGTCTGTCTGGGTACATCCGTTGCCCTGTCTGCACGTTTGCTCCACATCTACTTCTGCTGCGTGGTGTTCAGCACACGAATCCTAGTGAACCTTAATTTTCTGGAACAGCTGAGGCCGCTGTGCTGGTATCTGCCTGCAAGTCGCACTACGAAGGACAGATTGTGCGCCAACCTTTCTGCAGCGCCTCGCGAAAGTGGAAAAAAGGGTAACCACTGCCGCTGCGGATTACGCACGTCGATGCTGGAAGCCGCACCTATCCACGTTGTAGGATGCTCCGCGGGTTCAATCAATATCACATGGGTAGCTCTTAGAGCTCAGACCTCTCATACTTGTTTCCTGTATGCGCCGCGGATTCGCTGATGATCGATCTAGCAGGATTGTTACAGTCGGCTGTGCATTCAAAATGATATGCCTGTTACTTATTCCTGCTAAGGTTGTCCATCGTCGTGCCGAGATAAAAAGTGCCCCGCTCATCTAGTGCAGCAGAGCCTTTCACAAGCCCGCTGATCTGCTTGGGCTCTCCTATACCCTCGGAAAGAATACACGTATGCGCCGCGCTGCACACAACTGTGTGCGATATCCGTCATCTAGACCCCGCAATCAGCAGCACGTGAGCCACAGCGAGATACACCTCACAAGCACAGCAGTGGTTGAGACACACCGACGCGTGCGAATGGGTGGTGTGTGCCCGTGCGTCGGGGTGGATTCCCGTTCTGAGAAGCGATCACGAACTGAAAAGCGCTGTTTCGCAAATTGTATACTCGGGCACGACCCACGATGTTCGTTTGACAGATTGACACAGCTCGCAATGATGATGCGCCAACTTCAAAGAAAGGTTCCCGAAGGCTGTCGAGCGAGTTCTGAGGGTTACGCAGGAGCTTCATGCATCTCACAAAATGGCGATCGGCTTCTGTGCACTGACTTTCGTGGTCGCGACTCGTGGCCTCTGAACGTGAGCTGCGTGGGAGCGCGACACGTGAGACACAATATAGTACAGGCCCCGAAAGCTGACTCTATGCCGTTGTTCTTTGACTCGTGATGTCTACACTTTGTTGCACTGAGGAGCGGCTACATTACCACGCAGCCACGTCACTGCATGTGTTCAAGTTCGAGGGAATTCAAGCTTATCGGATGTCGCCTACTGCGATCAACCCCTGCAATGAATTCTGTTGGTGTGCGGTGAGCTATTTTTTCCGAAAGGATGCGGGACATCCACGCCTGTGTCTAGATTCCTCCATTGCAAGCAGTTTGGTGACGGCAGCGACGTGAAAGCGACTCTTCTGCTAAGTGTGGCAGCTCCACTCCACGTGCACGCGAGCTTTTGCCTATCAGCCATGAAACAGCTCTGCGGCTCTCTGTCTCCGCTGGCACATGTACTACGCTCACAATGGCAAATTTGAGCCCGTCCCTGTTCTAGGCCCAGCTGCACAGAAGCCCTCGAGTTCAGCATTGACAGACAAGAGTGGTCCGGTTATCGTGTGCAGGTTTCTTCCAGTGGCAACTCCGCATAATTGAGGCTTTGAGAATGTGAAGTGTCGTGAGTACGTTCACCCTCCGGCCTCTGCCGCTACCGTGTCCATAACGCGCGTAACGCACTTGCAGGGTAGCGAGCGAACACCGCACCGTGCGTACGTAGAAGTAAAAATCGTAGGCTTCCTCGGAGTTACACCGTCGGCTGAAAGATGGGGAGAGAGAAACTCTCCTGTCAACGAGCGAATTCTTTCCACCCGAACAGAAAGTCCTTCCGCATATAATGCGTTCAGCAGCAGCAAGGAGTTATCCAGTAAGGAGTAATCCAAGAACATTGGTACGTCCGATCACTGATCGACTGCACATAGAAGCCATGCTCCTAGGAGCGTGGTCCGCCGAAGCAAAGGGCACAGCAATCGAAGTGTGACGCTGCTCGAAAGAGCCAGGTCATCGCATCCTTGAGAGCACTAGCTACAAATTTGAGTTTTCCAGCTGCGCACGCCTGTGCCGTCCGCGAGCTATGTGCTCAACAGACGCTCGCTATTTGTACCGATCGAAACCGTGTAACGACACCCGACGCGGTCTAGTCGAGATGTCCCCGCAACAGCCGTTGCCACCATCGTGACCCAGAGAGGAGACTGCACTATCATTGTCAGTGAACTTTGGATCGGGAGAACGATGTCATCACTTGAGTATTATTGTTTTTTCTTTCTTCTCTGCTGCTCCGCCTCGCATGCGTCCTGCTTCGCCTCTTTCAAAGCAGCCTGCGTAGCTGGAGGGCAAGTTGGAAAGCACGTTGAGCTTATGAGCTCCTGCGACAGACACACACCAGCAGCATTAAATGATTTTACGGAGAGTCTGCCAGGCTCGATGTGAAAAGCACTGCATCAGCGCTATACAGGTGTAACGCCCTCACTTTTTATGAAATGGCACCGGTGGTGACGTCACATAAAGCACATCCGCATTAGTGCGATGCACATGCACTCATCCACACAGTTGTTTAACGCACGTAGTAAAAAGCTTGCTCTTAATAAAGCAATGACGCAGTCATGCGCGTGAATAGTGAGAGTGTTATGCCATTACCTGAATCAAATGTTCGGCGGAGGGCGGAGACTTCACACGCAAACTGATGCTCAGACCCGCCCGCCTGCACGCTGTCCTACCGAGTGTTAGCCTCTGCCGCAGTCATCCATCACAAGAAGCTTTTCGTTCAAGTCACTAGAAACCACTATCCAGATGAACCTACGACATCAATCTAGGCTTGGAGAAAGATATCTCGTGTGCACGCTCACGTACATCCACAGGTCTACACTCACGTGGTGGCGTGCTGTACTGTAAGGTGCGTGGCGACGACGGAGCGATGGTGTCATACGCGTAGTTTCGTGCCCAAGCCGCCTTGTTAAGCCTTGTCAGTGAGACGGTTTTCCCATACTATCATGCAAACGTCTACACGGCGACAAGCGTTGAAGCGCCAACTGTACGTATACCGAGATCCAAGTACCTCGTGGCACTGTCGGTAGACGGATGAATCACCCATAAATCAACTACGCGGAGCAGCGCAAACGCGCGGGCTCACAGTGCAGCACGCTTCTAGAGAGGGATACTGATTGAACATGCAGACGTGTCTGCTATATATGTCGATAGTCATATACATACGTACATACGAACTGTTGCGCCGAGACGTGCAGGTGAGCTAGTACAAATGTACGCAGGCGCACAGGCGCTCTGTAAGACTTCCGAGGCGTATCGACACTATGGTTACGAAAATATTTACACCATCGTCAGCAGAACTCCGCGCACAGGTGCACTACACAGTAATCCGCCACTGAAGACAAAAGACGTTTCCATAGTAACAATATTACATAGTCCGCTTACCCGCACGCAGCTGCACTTTACCAAGCAGCGGGAGTGCATGAGTTGCTCGAAAGAAGCGAAGCCACAGGACTTCATGCAAGAGTAATCATCCTCGTCACCTGCAAGGAAGCGACACGATCGCACGAGGAAGCTTTCTGTGTATCAGCGTTTTCGGCGTTCCTGGGAGCCAGCCCCTTTGCAAATGTCCAGGAGGCACCGGGGCATGCACTCCCCCAAATACATACGCCCTATGCTAAAACGATTGCTCTACATTTCCTCTATATGATCGTGTTAGGTGAGCGGCTCTGGCGCACACAGCCTCACCAATACTACTAGTCTGCGTACTTTAGACGCATGCGTGTATCGTCGAAGCAGGGGCCATAAAAGGCCCTGTGTCTCTCAGCGACAGCAAGCAGTGGTGAGATGTTCACTTCGAGACAACTCAGCACGAAGATACTTTTAAAGATCCACGAGGCGTTGAAACCCAGGCTTTGCCACATTCCAGTGTGGGCGCAGCAGCTGGAAGCGTCACACCGCTCCTGACTACGGGGACTGCTGTTCAAAGTAGTGATTCAGTATAGGGCAATGTGTCATGCATCCTCCCAAAAAATATCCAACGCTAGCCGTAGTAATTTGAGCTTTCTTATCTTTCAAATTGTAAGGCAGCACTCGAAGACTATTGAGAGGGGTAGTCAGGTTTCTCTGGCGCGCCCGGGGGATGTCACGTTTTGCGTGCAACAACACCGACACAGGCGCATTGTTCATATACCCCAATCATTTTGCAAAGTGGTATACTGAGATTATTTACACATTTAGACATATACATAAATATATATATATCTAGAGAGATTGATGTACACATACATATATACATACACGACGAAGCTGGTAGTGTAGTCAAACATGCCAGCCCTTACTACAAGCGTGATTGTGTGGTAGCGAACAGGGCACGAACGGTCGATTCGAAGACGTAGTACAGTGTATCCAGACCACTAGTAACAGGGCAGATACAGACCGCCGTTTTAGAAAGTGTCACACTGCAATATATACACATATAGCCATATATATATCTATTTTAAGTCGATAGATACGTACACAAATATACATACAAGAAGAAGCCGGCAGTGTAGTCAAAAGCATGCCAGCTTCAGCTACGCGTGACTGTGTGATAGCCATCACGGCACAAACGGTCTACGAAAGTATGAAGTACAGTGCAGTCAAACCACCGACACAATAATCTGTTGAAGTAACAAGTCGGCAGGCCCTCAAGAGACTGATGTGGACTCGGCCTTTGCATATCCGCCAGTTACGTATGCACATACGGACGCCATGACGCCGGGCAGCACAGGAGAGAGCTGACACCCTATATATATGTGTATAGAGTATAGGGCCCAGTATGAAGCAGAGCGGAGAATGTAGTCAATTCATGATCGTTGCATGCCGCTCTGCGTGCATCTGCATATGCATTGAAGCGTCTGTCTCGAGTATATTTTCTGCGTGACACAGAAGTCTAACTTTCCTCGTGCTGCGTCGCCTGTGTAACCCTTGTACATGCAGTAGTGTGGTGAATGCTTGCCAGCAGATCTGGTCCAGCACATGCACCACGAACTGATACCATTGTGGCACGAATGAGCTGAAATGCACATGCGTCAAACATCAAATTTCGTTGTCGTTACTAACACACAGCAGGGAAACAAAAGCGTCATGTGCCCGTCATCACCTGATGCATAGCGCGCTCATGGTGGTGGTGAGCCCACCTCTTCTTCATGTGGTCTGCGTACGTAACAGATTGGTGAATCCCTTCGTGCCAAAAATTCCACGCTTTCTCATATATATGTGCACATCATAGAGAGCCCCTAGGTGAAGTCACTCAACAAGTAGTCGCGAGAGTATCACTATGTATACTGCAGTGTAGATGGACTGTAATCCACATGCACCAGTCAGCGCCTCTTTCTTTATAATGCCGTGGTGTTACAACCTTTGCACCATGCTAATACATATCTCGACCGCACGCATAAGTAATAACGAAGAAGGTTTGAGTCTGTCAGCCGACACGCCTAAACCCTCCCCCTTTTCTTGCATAATCACACACTATTGTTCGCTGTACATATGTATATGTGTGGGGCCAAATATACATACAAGAACATATATACATGCTAGTTGTCACTCGCGTCTTGTACTTCTTGTTGCGGACTTCGCGCTACTTCGTTTCTCACGTCCTTCCAACAGACACTTGCTATCCACGAACGCACACACGACTACTACCGGGTGCGTGAGTTCTGCGCACACACAACTACTACGGGGCGCGTGACGTCTACTCTTTACGCTCTTGGTGAGCATCATATCGACCTTGTGTGTGCTTCGACTGCTTCCCTTTTCTCGAAAAATTCGGTACTCAAATACTGCTACAGAAAGAGAAAAGACGTGAACTCATTTCTATGAGATACGGAAACTCTCTTACACAACACAAAAAGAAGAGGGAGGGACGTTGGAGTTAACGAACTGCAACGAGCAAGGCGATGGTGGAAGCTGTGTGCAGTGGCAATTAGATAAGACCATGTATAAATTTCTCTTACCAGTGCGGTGCTCTCCTCCACGTGACGATGTGCCGTCCTCTGCAGTATCATCCACGCTCTCTGCTGTTTCTCCACTTGCGGGACTTTCGGATGAACTGCCTGCTGAATCTCTCGAATCAGCAATAGAAGCGTACTTCGAATATCCTGTGGGGGGCTGCAGGAAGAGGAGCAGCAGCATTCACAATCACTTCGTACGTACAAACATACATACATCACACATATTCAGCATCAATATACGTACACAGTTTTTTCATATATCATATGCTCACAATCATTATACGTACACAGGTTCACATACACCATATATATACTATATATATACATACACTCACACACAACGTAGTAAGTGCTTACTACTACACGGCAGCTGTGTATGTTTGATTGTCGATTACCACTAGACAAGAATGACATATACCACGTTGCTGTTGTCTGCAAACAAGGATGGAGTTCATGACGTACTTTGATAAATTACGAAGGAGACGTACATATACGGATAGACAGGGAACGTAAACGTTTTTTTGTCTCGATAACGAAGACGTCACCACGTAATTATGCTAGGCGGACTGTGATAGTTTTCTTGAAAGCCACCCGAGTAGTACGTATCAAAATATTTATGTACACGTAGTGCCTAGTGAATCACACATAGTAATGAATGGTCTTTATTACTGTGTATATATACCTTTAGTACGACACAAACTTGCCGGGACAGAAACGAGCAACTACATCATCACAACAAAAGAGGGTTTGGTGGATAGGAGATGACGGTTCTCACGTCACGCCGCATAACAGAGTGCCGCACTGCAATGCAAAAACACACAGGTCATATCCGCCGTGCTGGTGGTCATTCCACTTGAAAAAAACTTTCACCACCTTGCCACGGCGGTCTTTTGACATTCTAAAAGACAAAAAAAAGATACTGCGGCGTTCGAATGAATACGATGACTCTCACTGGGGATAGTTAGTAAACACGTATATATATATATATATATACGCATACGTGTATATGCGTAGTATGCAGGAAACCACTTTTATGAATAATTTCTGATGACCTCAGTGGTGTGGTAGACTACTATTTACAGGTATCATCTACATGATAACCGACTGGCACGTGACCACCTCCCCTTCCACACCCCCCTGACGATGAGGCATTTCTGCTCTCTCGTGGTGTACATACACTGCCCTTATCTACAGGACGACATTTGACGCTGACGGAGGATTTCCAGCAACCAGAAACTAAAATTGAAAACAGTGCCCAACAATTATGTTGATCAATAATCTAGAAAGAGTTCTTGTCTTCTGGGTGATACAATCTATCGGCTGCCTACACAAAGGCACTCGTCAATGCTTCCAGCTGGCGGTTATGTGCGTGTGTGTGTGTGTGTGTGCGTGTGTATGTGTGTGTGCGCGTGTATGTGCGTGTGCGCGTGTATGTGCGTGTGCGCGTGTATGTGCGTGTGTGCGTGTATGTGCGTGTGTGCCTGAGTGTGTGTGTGTGTGTGTGTGTGTGTGTGCGTACGTGTATGTATATCCAAGGAGAGTGCAGCTATGATAGCGACATTACCGTTGAGAAGCTGCAATATAAAAAGACTACACATTCGCGTTTCCATTTAGGTGTACGTACTTTTTTTCTCCTCCTCTGCATTGTCACCTCCCGTTCACGCAAATATTATCGCCCTGCTGTGACCAGCAGTAGACAACGAAAGCTCACGTGTGCATGTGTCTCATTCGGACTGTTAGTACCAACGGAGAGGCAGTAATAGACATCTCTCACGTGCAGCGCTAATCACACGTTCCTTCCCAGACGCGATTTCAATCTAAAGAAGAATACACAACTAAATATCATAGTCAACTTCCTCTGTTCAAATATGAAGGACAGCAGGCACAAGACGGAAAGCAGGCATTCACTTTATACATGTCTGTATACATGTACATATATATATATATCAGACACAGCAGAGCAGAAGATCTGCCTGGTGAGACAGAGAGAGAAAGCGAGAGATTTGTTGGTGAGTGACCTGGTTTCTTCTTCCTCTTTAATTGCAGCAGCAGCAGTGGCAGCAGATGTAAAATTATGTGATTTCGCGGCAGAGGTGCCCGCGCGTATGTGCCAGTATATACATACATGTACATATACATATATATAGATATATCCATATGTATATGTGCTGTCTGAGGGGGTTACTACCTGCTCCCCTACCAATTCCTTTGATGCGCATATAGACTAAGTTTACTGCAGATAGAACGGCAGCCGTACACGGCGGAAGTACAGGCTACATTGTATCTGTCTTCTCTCCACATATACACTTATACATATATACATATATATATGTACATACACATATATACGTATGCATGTGGCAGAGGAAGAACGCTCCACGTTCCCTTCACATACCAGTGTGGACATGCGCTGCATATGTCCACGCGCGAACAGCCGGAAAGAAAAAATCTTCGTCTTTCTGGGGCTGGTGCTGAGCACAAACACTCCAGTTCTTGCTTTCAGAAGGCTTCAGGGATGCAATACGTGTATGTGGTATAGTACTCACGTGCCGCAAGACGCTGGTGGCCCCAGTCCAACACATCGAGGAACGACTGCTTGGCGAATTGGGCGACACTGGCCGGTGTGTGGGTCTCACTCAACTTGTACAACGTTCCTGCAGAAGACAACACGCTCGTACTTGACACACATTGGCGTATACATATACGATATATACATATACATATACATAGGCACACATATATGTACATATATATATGTATACTTACGAGCCTTACATACACACATATGTACAGACATCATCCACATATACACACATACATCGTATATAAGTGCCTACATACATATATATACAGGTATATTTACGTAGCATACATACATACAAACGTACATATATACATATATACATACATACATGGATACGTACACACATACTACGTATACACATGCCCACATATATATATATATATATATGCGTATATGTTGTATATGTGTAGGTATGAATTCGTGGATATACCCACACATCGATACATGTACAGGGTTTTGCTTGAGAGACACAAATTATGCGGCTACCCGTTCATACGTGTGTGTACGTATTTGCGTGCAAAATACTATGTGCAGAGGGGTGCAGCATGCATATTGACAATTACTAGAAACTAGCTTTTCTACGGTTCGCTTTTCACTTAAACGTGATCCGCCCATACAAAGAAACTTTTTTTTTCTGTCTGTTTCGCTGTCTGTGACTCGTATATACGAACGAGGTGGTGTGCATGCACTATCCCAAATACACTTTTAGCCTCATCCACTCTCTCTCTCTCAATATATATATATATATATATATGCGCCCGGCTCCTTTCATTATCTTAAGCCACAAAATAAATTAAAGAGGTGGTGCGCATGCACCACCCCATTACGCTTCTACCCACCCTCTCTCTCTGTATACGTACACAGGAGTGTATACGAGGCATGCACGCAGATACAAACATTTATATATCTATATAATATATACAAGCGTATATATATATGTATACATGTACATATATATATACAGGAGGACGGGAGACTATTCAAGCATATGTATATATATATATATATGTGTACATGTACATATATATATATATAGGAGGACGGGAGACTATTCAAGCATATATATATATATATATATACATGCATACATGTACATATATATATATAGGAGGACGGGAGACTATTCAAGCATATATATATATACATGCATACATGTACATATATATATATATACAGGAGGACGGGAGACACAATGTGCGCTACAATTACATGGCCAGTTTGGGAGGGGTGCACACACACACATATTCACATACGAACACATACATATATACGTCCATACATAAATCCACCGGGGACACACACACACACACATACATACACACACACACTGTTGGCAACACACGCCTTCCTTTTTGCGCTTGAAATATATATGGCAGACGTGGGGCTATATCAATAGCATACTCACTAAGCCGTTAGTATAGTATACATGTATATATATATATGTACACATATGTTTATGCACAAATATAGTATAAGCTACGTATAAGCTACATTTGCTTTTGTGGACATACACTGTTGTGCGCGCACACACATATACATTAAGCTGGTGAAGAGACATGATATCTAGTTTGTTTTTGGTTCGCATATTTCTATATGATAGTGGAATATGAGAGGGTGCCCATATACACACACACACACACACATATTATATATAACGTATGGTGTTGAAGAAAGCCAAATGCAAAACAGTGATCATAAATAATACATGGTCTAGCTCAGAAAAGGCGATCTTTAAATGTACTTCTCATTAAACACTGAAAACAAACACAAGTATACAATATCACAATCGTCATATATGTGTCAGTGAAAAGGACGCTTATATATATATATATATGTACTATCAGTCAGACGACATGCCGCATATAAAATTCTGTGTATATACAGATTTGTGTAAACATAGGTTTTTGTATATATAGTTTTGTTTACATATAGATTTTCGTATACATAATTTCGTGTAAATATAGCTCTACGCTCATGGATTTTCATGTACTTATATACAGACGAGGATATAAATATACACATATAGTTTTGCGTATATGTGGTTTTGTGCACATATAGTTTCGCGTACAGACTATTTTTGACGCACGTACAGTTCTGTGCACACAGATATATGAAATCAAATGTGCACAAAAGATCACTTGGCGCACATTCTGTAGTTCTGAGGGCGCGCATACATACTTTTATATATGTCTGATTGTAGGAACATATATTTTTGTGTGATTTCATACAATTCTGTGTACATATGTATATATATATATATATATGCACACTTGAATATACATTTTTTCTGTAAAGACATATAGAGTTGTGTCCGCATATATAAGTAGTGCACACCCCCTGATATCATATAGTTACGGTCATATACGGTCATGCATCTCTGCCGTCAGTATAGTATTTATATATATATAGATATATGTCTATGCACATAGAGCTTAACGTACATTCAATTTTAAGGACATATATTGTTGTGCGCGCGCACATATATATATATATATACATATCAGTGCTAGTTATAATATACAATTCGTTTCTCGTATATGGGAGACGCATGCGACACGCATACCTGCAGTAAGCAAGGCGCAAAATACGCGAGCAGCAAACGTTGGCCAGTCACTTTCGCTTCTTTCAACCTCCAGCCATGGCTGAAAGCTTTCAATAATTCCAGCATCTTCGTTAAATAGATTTGGTAGAATCCAGAGATGAAATCCGAGGAACCAGAAAGTCACGAAGACGACCAGTCTTACTACCACCAGCACCAGCTGCATGGAGATGTCGCAGGCACAAACAGTAAAGAAGAAAAGAAGATGAAAAACACAACATGTATACATAACAACTTACACATGCAGACAGTTTACCAGCTGCAGACATAAAGCAAAATGGAGTGCACGTATATATGTATACACACTCATACACACATATGTATATACATATATATAGCGCAGGTGCACATATGAAGCAAAATGAGGCAAATATACATGTATATATATATATACACATATACACACAATCATACACACGCGTATACGCCGCAAGTGCAAACATGATGACGACAAATAGGGTACATGTGCATATGCACATACACACACGCACACACGCACACGAACAGCGCAATAGCAAGCAACAACGGGATCCACACATATATATACATGTGCACATATAAAATATGCACGTCCGCGAGAAATAACGCAAATGCAAACAACGGAAAAAGGTCGGGTACATGTCCATATACATATATACAAACACACACACACACACGTATGTATACACGAATATCGTATGCGCAAAAAACGAAGAGAAATGGGGTCCACGTACATATATATATATATATATATGTACGGACATCGCAAGAGCACACACACACACATACAGACAATATATATATATATATATATATAGACAGAGACACAGACGGCAAGCAAACATAAACCGAAATGGTGTGCCCGCGTGCTGCTTACAACAATACATTCCACTTGAAACCTCTCTTTCTCTCCCTATATATATATACATGATTCTGGACATTTTCATATAATAGGAACGTCTGTGTATATTACGCTATACATATACATACATATATATATATATATATATATATATATACATGTGTATGTTGTGTGTATTCATATATCAAAAGACACCTCTCTATATCTCGCTCGTATATATGTGTGTGGAAGTGAACGTGCCTTAGCACACATAAAATATATATATATATATATATATATATATGTTGAAAGATGCCTGTCTATATTGTTTATACATACATGGAAGTAAGCGTGTGGTTGAGTATGTATATATATATATATATATCGACTATCAACTGTCTCTATCATTCCTATATATGTGTGCATTCTGTGTGCTACCTATACACATATATATATATATATATTGAAGCCCATTACACATATATATATATATATCTATCTATAGATAAGTCCACCCGTGTGTATCATGGTTGAATACATAGATATTACCATATATATGCTGAAGATGACCTGTCCATATCATTCTTACATATATATATATATATTTGTGTATGAGATAGACCTGTTGTCTATTTATCAATCGCTGGTCATTCCAGATAGGTGCTCTCCACTATATACCCATATATATATAATGTATAACATATCTATTTAGATTATATATATTTTATACATATATTAAATAAATATCATTATGTATGAGAAATATATTATTTATGTTAGTTATACATTATATATATTCTCGGTATATATTACTATATAGATGTACACACACACAATCGCAGAGGGAAATATATACACACTCCTGGTTTAGAAAGAACTGCAAGGGTATTTGCATTGACCTCCTGTTATTCCTGATGTTAGCGCGGCTATCTACATACCACTTTTTGAAAGCAACTGATACCCTCTGTGTTGTAGTAGTAGTAGTAGTAATAGTGGCAGTAGTAGTAGTGGTGACAGTAGTAGTGGTAGTAGTAGTAGGTGTGGTAGTAGCAGTAGTATTCGTGCTGGTAGTAGTCGTAGTAGTAGTAGTGGTGGTAATAGTAGTAGTAGAAGTGGTAGTAGTAGTAGTAATGGAGATAGTGCTGGTAAGAGTAGTAGTACTAGTGCTCGTTGTAGTTGTAGTGGTGGTAGTAGTATCGGCGGAAATACTAGTGCTGATAAGAGTAGTAGTAGTAGTGCTCGTTGTAGTAGTAGTAGTGCTACTGGTGGTCGTAGTAATGACCATTAATATTGTTCACACTTACAAGTGTTCTTCATACGAATTCGAAGTTGCATGTATTAGTAGGAATAGTAGGGTCGATATGAAGGTTCATCTAGTGTTTGTTTCAAGTAATAAGTAATCGTACTAGTACTACTACTAGTACTAGCAGTAGTATTTACCACTTTCATATATGAAGATCCACATATATATATATATATATTCTCAGTTGGAGTATTAGTACTACTACTACTACTACAACTGATATTGATATCTTACGTCTCTACGGGTCCACATATATATATATATTATCGCAGCTGGAGTAATAGGGGTACTACTACTAGTAGTATTTACCAGTTCCATATATGAAGGTCCACATATATATATATATGTATATATGTATATATATTCCCAGTTGGAGTAATAGTAGTATTACTAGTAGTAGTACTATTGATCACTTACATCTACGAGGGCTCACAAAGTATATATTACGATTTATGAGTAATAGTAGTATTAGTAGTAGTATTGATCATTTACACCTCCCCAACATTTACAGGTGTCTTTGATATGTGTATTTGAAGGTCCACGTAGTGTATATTCCGAGTTCCGAGTTAAACGTGAGAGTAGTGATGCTATTATTATTACTACTACTACAAGTACTAATATACGTTACGGTACTAACAGTAATAGTAGTAGTGTCGCATTAGTAATAGTAGTTGAAAGTATTAGTAGTAGTGATATATTGATATTTATATATTTGGAGTTGTATGTAGTAATAGTAGTAGAAGTATTGATCACCTATATACTCAAGACCGCATGCAGTTCATATTTGATATTATATATACTGGTAATAGTAGTAGTAGTAGTATTGACCACTTACATATATTAAGCTCCATGTAGTTATATATTTGATGTTGTATGTAGCTAGAGAAGTACTGACCACGTACACATGCGACATTTTCAAGTTTCTTTCACATATATATATCTCTTATCAGGAGCTGCATACAACCATAGTAGTAGTAGCAATAGTGACAGTAGTAGTGCTCACATATGTATGTTGAAATTCCATCTAGAACCTATATATATATATATGTATATGAGTACCGGTAGCAATAGTAGTAATAGCAGTAGTAGTAGTATGAATACTGACAACCCATATATTCTATACTTACGAGTGTTTTCAATATATGAGTGGAGCTGTACGTGGTAACAGTAATAGTTGTACTAGTAGTATTACTACTAGTAGTAGTCATATTAGTTGTATTGATCATCATTTATATAGTCGAAGATGCATCACGAATATATTTGAACTTAGATGTAATAATAGTAGACATAGTAGTAGTAATACTAGTACTAGTAGTTCTAGTTGCAGTACTGACATTTTCTATCTTTCGAATTTCTAGGTACTCGTAATATATACTAGGAGTTGTACATGGTAGTAGTACTAGTGCTAATAGTCATATTGACCATATATATATATATATATACACATGTGTGTATAGGCATATATATATATACATTTATATATGTATACATATACGTATACATATATATGTTTACTGATATATCTATATATGTATATATATGTTTATATATGTGTATGTATACATATATTCACACGTATACATGTGTAAATTCATTTTTTAAAGTGATTTTTTTTTTTCAGGTCTTGGAAGAACGATTGTAACTTGCGCGTGACTTACAAGGAAAGTAAGTAGAATTACCGAGAGATACCAAACAGCAACCTTCAGCCGCAGCGGCCATGCCGGAAACATACACACGCACTGCAGCACAACAACGCGCACCAGAACAACAGCACACAGAGAAACCAAAACTTTTTCAGTTATTATCGCACACGCTCACATAGTAGCAATAAAACCAATGAACATCGCATATGTACATATACATATATATACACGTACTATACCTATGTATACAGCTATGCAACACACGAGCGCATCACAGGAAACATGCGCATAAATTCACAATACTTTTATACACTTGCACAAACTTCTATAGTTACACCCCTAAAGAACAACACACATGTAAATATACATATATACGTATACGTATTATGATAACACTCAACACATATGTACAAATGTACATATACATATATATATATTTATATATATATATGTGTATTATGATAACACTCAACCCATATGTACACATCTACATATACATATATATATATATACATATATATATGTGCAGCTGAACAAGGTCCCAGAACAAACACACACACACACAAAATCGTAAGTCTTCCATAACTCGTACATACTCAAGTACTACTTATTCAAACATATATATATATATATACGCATCGTAGCAATGCATCATAGCAAACTCAAATGTGTATATTGACTCGTATACACCCATACAATGATGATAGCAATAATAAACCATAGGTCCACATATTTCTATTATAATCATAGTGAACACATACGGACAAATACATATATATATATATATATACATACATACACACACACACATGTATCTGTCCTGTTCCTACATATACATATGTATATATATATATATATATACATATGTACGTGGACAACGACCGCGTATATATATATACGTATATATACATATATATAAATAACTATACATACATACATACATACACATACAGGGATGCACGCCGCTCTTATATATATATATATATATATATATATATATATATGTGCACAGCAACGACAGTGTTTTTATAGCGGCTGACACTGCGATAGGGAAACGTCATTGGGGTAGATATTTCTCTACGTGTTGCTTAGAGCTGTGCTGACCGTTTCTCTCGTTCTAATGCTACACACGAAAAGCAGAAAGCGCACGTTAAGTAGCAATATGAATCCTACGTAAAGAACAGAACGCCACACACTTCCGACGCGCAGTTGCACTAGAGAGAGAAAGAGGAGAGAGAGGAGACAGAGACAAAAGAGAGAGAGCGAGGGAGAAACAGGATATTTAGAGAGAGAGAGAAAGAAAGAAAAAAATGCACCCCGCAAGGAGCAGCAGCATGAAGCAGTAGTAGTAGTACTACTACTACTATTACATATATATATATATATATATATATGTGTATATATACATATATATATTTAGTATAAATATATGTGCAACAGGGAGAGAGACCAGAGAGAGAACGAGGAGAGAGTGAGAAAAGGCACCATGCAAGGAGCAGGAGCAGCAGCAACAGCAGCATGAAGCAGTAGTAGTAGTGGTACGAGTACTAATACTACTAGTACATATATATGAATATATATATATATGTGTCTATATATATATATAAGTATAAATATGTATGTGTATATGTACGCTTTCCAGGTCTGCCCCGCTTTCTCAACAACAGTCTTTCCCTCGAGAGCCACTACGCATGTTGGGGAATCTCTACATGTGAATACGTTTTCAGTCGGTGGCGCATACCATTACACTACAGAAAATGAAACGGAAGATTGTTTTCACGTGAATGCTCTCTATGTGCATGTACACATCCATACACATACATATCTACACACATACATACACAAATACATAGGTGTATCTCTCTCTATGTAGGCATATACATGTTTATGTATATGTCTTCAAATATATAAATATATATATATATATATATATATGGCAGCGGCATAGTCGAATGGTTAAAGTTTCTTGACATCTCTATTTTTCACCTCTTTCTTTCGTTTGATGTATGAATTTATATATCAATATATATATATATATATACGTATGTATGTATGCATGTATATGTGTATCTGGTATGTATATATATATACATACATATGAATACTGTAAAGTGTATATCTGCATATATATATATCTATATATATATATCTATCTATATATATATATGTTTGTGGACGTAAATGTATATATGTGACCAGCTGGAACCCTCCCTTCCCTCCCTTTCTTTCTTTCATTCTCTCTCTGTACATGAAACATGTGTACAGAGACGGGAGCAGGTCTACAGATGATACGCTTTCCCTTCAGGGCTGTCTGCCTCTGTGTGTGTGTAAAATGAGGAACAAAGAGAAAGAGACATATGTACTAGAAGGCACCGTCCGCGCGAGTGTTGTGATGAGTCGCATAGTCATCTTTCACATTCAGCGACGTGTGTGTGTCTGGCGTTTGTCACTGTTATGTCATAACTTATGATTCAAGTCGTGCACGTCTTCTGTAACAGTCGTGAGACCGTCATATCTTCATAGGAGTGAGAGCATTCTATTGTTGTCGTAGATGCATTACATTTTACTTGTAGGGGTAGAGTATTAATGATACTAGGGCGGTAGGTGAATTATTATAATTACATTATGAGTTATACGTGTATTATATTATAGTGGTAGAAGTGGGATATTTTTTGGTAGCTATACCAGACATGTACTACACTACAAGTTGTACGACTACTATGTTATAGTACGTAGAGTCTAAAATTTCAGTCGTAATAAGAGTATTATCATGTTTTCGTTGTACTGGCGTATTACATTCTACTCAGAAGAGTTTCATAATGTAGTTGTAGCAGGACTATTCTAAAATACTATAGTCGTGGGAGTCTTACCTTGGTTTTCAGTCGTAGTAAGAGTATTCTAATACAGTTGTAGGAGAACTCTTTATATCTTATCCGTGAGAGTCTTGCATTGTAGTCGTAATAGAGTATGATTCTTGTTATGGTATTATATAGTCGCGAGAGTGTTACGACGTCCTTTTTTTCTAGTGGTAATACGAGCAGTGTAATATAGTTGTAGGTGTACTATGCTAGACTTGGAAGAGTGATGTCTTGTAGTTGCAAGAGTATTATATTCGAAGAAATATTCAAATGCAGTCGTATTGAGAGTATCATAATACTGTTGCAGGTGTCTTATATAAGAGTAGTAAAAGTCTTAGACTACAGTTGTAGGAAGAGTATCGCAATATATCAGTTGTAGTAGAGAAATTCTATATATATACTAGTGCTGTGTAATAACAGTATGACACTGCTGTAGTTGCAATAGGAGTACTATACATATATATATATTATAGTTGTGTGTGTGTGTGTGTAAGTGTAAGTGATAAGAGTATTACATTATAGCTGTAGACGTATTACACTATAATGTATACATAATGAATAGAAGTTCCTTTCATTCCACATATACATATATATATACACACATACACATATTGTTTAAGATCTTACCAAGACGGCTGCAATGACGCAGAAGAGTAGGAAATGTTGCCAAGACTTCGAACCCTCGTAGACAACGACGTAAAACGATTGCGGATCGAAATTTGTCGTGTCGTCATCGCCAGCCGCTTCGGCCACTTGGGTCGTTTGTCTGTTTTGATTCGACATGTACGCACAGACACAGACAGACACACACACGCATACAGGGGAGGGAGAGACAGAGAAAAATTAAACAGAACAGATGAAAAGACTAAATGAGACAAAAACCTTAGAGTCACCCTTGTATTTACGCTCAAACACACACACACACCCCAACACACACTCAGAGAGGCATACAAACATATATATATAGTGTACAACACAGCTCTGCACTTACGTTCACACATATGATACACATATATTTATATATTGCATTGAAGAGGTATAACTACATCTACCCATATATAAATATATATACAAATAACACAGAAAGCTACATATACATTCACACACACATGAATTTACATATACAATGTATAATGCAGCTGCGCTTCCATTCATATATATATATACCCTATACAGAGATATATATGTACATATATATATATATATATATGTATATACAACACAGCTCCCTCTTGGACCCACACACGCAAAACAGCTCCACTGACATCCATATATATATATATATATTGACATATACCACAGCTACACTATATATACACATATACAACAGAGCTACACTTCTATCTACATACACCAATATATGTATCCCTCATATATATATATAACACGGCTACATATTTACCCACAAACATAACACAGATACATTAAGATCCGCATACATGTGTATATATATATATAATATATAGATGTGTAACATGTATATGCTTGTAAATTATGCACTGGTGCAGCATATATATGTGTGTAACATGTATGTGTGTGTAACATATATTAATATATTACAGCATATATATATATATATATATATATATATATATATATATATATGATGTAGCATGTATGTGTTTGTATCATATATATATTTGCAGCATATACGTGAGTGTAACATATACGTGTGTGTAACATATATACATGTTTAGGCATATATATATATATATGCATATATATATATATAAGTAACCTATATATATAAGTAACCTATATATATATATATGTAGCATATATGTGTGTAACATATACGTGTGTGTAATATACATTATATGTGTAACATATATATATATGTATATATACAAATAACATATATATATATATATATATATGTATGTAGCATACATGTGCGTGTAACATATATATATATATATGTAACATATATATA
>NW_026696173.1:0-7500 GCF_030435755.1 Ochotona princeps | reverse complement strand
CCTACCCCTCCTTCTAATTTCTCTTCTTTTTCTTCTTCATTTCTGTCGTGGGTTTTCTTACAGGTTTGTACTGTGCTCTATACATAAAGCGAAAGCGTATGAGGCGGTCGCAGAACTGTATTGCATCTTGAGGAGTTTCTAGTGGCTGGCGTCAAGTGCTTCTGCATGCTTCTTCTGCAGAGTCTCTTTGTTCTCCATAACCCACGCACGAAAAAGGTCTTCTCCCCGACAGTAAAACACTGCCCTCTTCCCTACCTGCAAGAAATGATATACACACACAAACACTCTCACACACCAGTGAACATCTGCTAAAAATCAAACACCTTCTACATTTATATATATATATATATGTATAGTGTATATTATATATGTAGTGTATATATATATAGTATATATACTATGTATAGTGTATATTATATATAGTGTATACTACTTTATACATTCATATACACAGAGAGAGAAACAGAAAGAACAACAAACGACGGTGTGCGCGTAAGTATTACATATATATGTATATACGTGTATTTATATATGCGTAGATTTACTTATACTATATTTATATATCATACATATAAACAGAGAGATCACACAGACGGACACCGGGGCCTCGAGAACAACAATTCAGCGACCATTTTCTTTTGCGGAGACCACAACAAACAGCACACAGCACAGACATACAGAAATAGCATCCATACATCCCACGCATCCATATATGTACGTACACACACACATACATACATATACAGACGCGCACACATACACACACACACACACACGCAGGAGGGACACAGAGTCAGACAGGCACACACAGACACACACGCATACATATATATACGCAGAGGACACACAACCAGGGATATATACTCACTATATATTGAGTCACGTTTACTAGACACTTGTACGTATAACGCACACTTGATGTGACTTCCTCTCCTTCTCTTTATACGGGGAGAAACGAAGCGCGTTGCACACGTTGTACCCAGACCCCGAGGGTGGCATCTGCGTGTGTGTATGTGCGTCTTTTTTTTCGTATTTGAAGTGACGTACATACACACATACAAGTGACACCATAGCATAAATGCTAAGAAAGATCCCTCATCATATACATATTGCTGTCAGCTATAGTATATATATATATTAGATGTATATATACATAAATACATATGCACACTATACATATATACATACACTCACATATATAGTATATATATCTATGTACGTATCAGATGTATATGTACACCACATACACAGGCACAATATATATATATATATATATACATACATATACATATATATGTATATTTATACATAATAAATACAAGAGGCAGTAGAAGGTCATCTGCTCTTGATATATATATATATATATAGTATACATACATGTACATAGCATATGGTGTATGTGATGTGTGTCTGCCCTTATGTATGTCATCCTTTATGCGTTGTGGGTGTTGTAATACCCTCCGCAGCAGTCTTGAAGCGAATCGAACCCATTCAAAATGGCGTCCATCACCTGCGCCAACGCATCCGTGGTCTTCTTCTGTCGTCCACACACCACACACGCGCACATTCACGACATATATACATACACAACATACATATATATACATACATACATACATACACACACATGTACACACACGTCTATACATATATAATATATATATACATAGATACATAATACACATACACACATACCTCCACACAAACACACATATACACACACACCAACACACATACATACGTATACATACATACCATACACACACATACACACATGTACACACACGTACATACGTATATATACAGACAGATACATACGTATATATACACACAGATACATACGTATACATATACAACACACACACATACACGCGATTACACACACACACACATACATACGTATACACACACACACACACACTCACACATATGCACACACACATATACTTAGATATATACATACACATATAACACATACCCCCCACACGATACGCACATATATACACACACACACATATACATAAGTATATGTATACACACGTATATACATATATACACACGCATAAACATATATACACACGTACACACATATATACACACATATATACATACATATACACACACGCAACTACACACATACATATATATATATATATACACACACACATACCCACGTATACATACACACATATACGTACATATATATACTCAAATATATATACATATATACACATACACACAACTACACACACACATATATATATACATACACACATACACACACACATACCTACATATGCATGCATACATATACACGTATATATACACACACATACATATATATATATACCATACATACATACATACATAACATACATACAGATAAGAACGTATATATATATACACACACACACACACAAACCCACACACATACACACATATACATACACATACGCACATATGTACACGCGGACACACACACAGCCACACACATGAACACACATACACACATGTATACACACATAAACAGACTTACCCACACAGACAGACACACACACACACAGAGATATACTTACAAACGCATTACACATATTTACACGCATATAGGCACACACGTGCACAAGCACTTGTATGTGCATACGCATACACACACACACCCAGACATATATAAATATGTACAAATATACATTGAGAGAGACGCACACACACATATACATACGTAGACGCACACACACCCACACAAAAAACACACAAGCACGCATATTCACGTAAGTACGCAGGCTGTATATGTGTATTCTGTGAGATCCATTCACACACAACACATGCAGAGAATGGCACTCACACAGATACAAAGACACGTACACTTCCACTGACATACCCTACACTCTCATGCGTCCCCTTGCCCACACATACGCATATACACAGAAACAGACAGACATATGCAGATATGTACAACACTCACAGACACTCACATGCACCTACACATACGCTTGCATGTACGCATATACTTGCACACATTTGAAAACGTACACTCCATAAAAAGCACGGAAGATGTACATCTCTTTTCTGCGGGAGTTGCTGGGATCGCCTGTGATGCATGCGTTGAGACCGACATACCTGCGGGCTAGCTGCTTGCCCTCATTGTGCCGAAGTGTGTAGGAAGCAGCGGTGATAGATCTACCAGTTGAAAACCAAGAGAACTCTGGTAGAAGTAGTAGTACGCGAGTACTAGTATTAAATGTCCAACGTGGAGACAGCTGTAATACTCAGCGAGCGATATATGAATGTAGTCAAAGAGCCTTGGTGGGAATTTGACTTTTTCTCCGAAAAGGGTTTCAACCTATGAATGAACGAACAGAAACTTCTTCTTCCCCTGATTACCCGGCAGAAAAATGAGGGTACCACGCGTAACTGCTACGCTGCCATGCTACTGCTGCTGCTGCTGTTGCTCTTGTTGTGTATATTTAAGCTTACTGCTGTTGTCTGTTATCACCAGGCTGCCCTGCGAGTGCTGCTGCTGCTGCCTGTTGTTGCTGTGTGTAACTAGCTGCTGCTGTTGTCGTGTGTAACCAGCTGCTGCGGTCCTCCCACCATTAGGCTGCCATTTTTGTTCTGCTGAAGCTGTTGTGTGTTACTCTTAGGCTGCCATGCTAGTGCTGCTGCTGCTGCGCTGCCGCTGCTGCTCTTGTTGCTGTTGTTGTGTGGCTGCGTGGTTCTCCACTCTTCGTGAAGGCTGAGAGTGTCGAGTGTGTCATAGAGGGCGTTGTTCCCTCTCTGCTGTCTCTGAGAAGATTTGTCCGTGCTGTTCTACTGTTTCGTTTCGCCCTCTCTCTCGTACTCTCTCCACTCTGTCTCTGTCAATCTGTCTGTCTTGGACTGTTACTTCTCTCTCTCTCTTCTCGTGCGTGTGTGTGTGTGTGTATCCCCCCAACTCTTCTCCGCCAACAGCAGCAGTCGCACACAAAGTGAGCGGATAGTGTCCTATCAATACCCCCACATACAACTGCACCTGCAACGTCTTGTTGATACACTCATGCGCTCTCAATCTACACAACACATATATATATTGAGAGAGAGCGAGAAGAGAGAGAAAGATGCTTTCAAGGGTTGTAGGTATAATGAGGGTGCGACTCAGAGACGTGTCGACTTTTTTTTTCGGTGACGTAATTTGCCGCAGAGGCGCTGCTGTTATCGTGAGTGAGTGTCTATATGTGTGTGTGTGTGTGTGTGTGCGTGTGTGTGTATGTGGAACCAGAAGCTGGTGCTCTTTTCTGCACGGGGGACGTCTCTGTTCGTTTACAATAAGCAAACTACACTGGATGCCATTTTACTGTCCATCTGCTACTGTTGCTTTTTGCTGTTGCGCTTGCTGCAGTTGTTGCTGCTGTTGGGTGTGTTGCCATGGCACGTTTTGCTGCTGATATTGCGAGTGCCGTTGCACAATTGCTGCTTCTGTGCTTTTTATTATTATTAGTATTGCTGCTGTGTGTGTATGATTTCTCCTCTAGACAGAAGAGCGAAACACGCTGCCCCCTGTATATATCAAAAAGATGTGGTTTGTCTGGCTGGCTTCGTTTCACGAAGACTGGCTTGCCGCTTGGTTTGAAGCCCTCCGTTCTCTTTTTCTCTTTCACACCCCCCCACACAGACATACAGGCGAGTGTTGAAGCAGGCCTGGAAAAAGCACGTTTTACGTAGTGTCACACTGTGTAAGAGGAAAAACTTTGTTTCGTCACGAAAACCTGAAGACATAAACTTCTGCTTGTGTCTCATGCAGCAAAAACTTGGCGCTTTCTTAGAAGAAGGAAGAGAGAGAGGACGCCAACAGACGTCGCATATTCTTTTTCGAGGGCGTTGAACCAAACGGCGTAGAGACGGGCCGAGCCGTAGAAAAGGGAACGCAGAACTCTTCCGCGTCCCGTCATATACACGAGACGGGAGGCAGTTATCCCACTCCTTTCTTTGTAAGACCGACGACAAGTATATGTACCAAACACACGCAATAAATTTGCACTGAAGAAGTTGGATGTCGCCGAAATAACGTCTCCTTACAGAAAACGCAAACATAAGCTTCGTCGTCTTCTTCTGCAAAAAGTAATAATAAACTACTCTTACATTCAGGATAGCCATGTCTTCTCTGGAAACGCGGGCGGCGTACACTGATGTAGTACGTATACTCCACTACACAACTCCAAAAAAATTTCGCAGACAGCCACGTAATATTTTTGAAAGAAAAACGATTCAGCACGAAGCCAATATGATAAACTGCCAAACAGATCAGTACTAGTCAAAGAACTGCAGTTTTACAAGTGACAGGCTTCATAAGCCTTGGTCAGCTGTTGCTGTGTGTGGATACACACAACTCAAATCTGTTCTTTGGACTAATACGCAAGATAGCATGCCTCTTCTTTGATAAACGTGCTGCAAGTGCAGAACAGAAAAAAATATCGGCAACCGCCCTGTTCCCGTTAGTTAGTCATACGCAGACCCCCGCAAGACACACACCACGCGAAATAAAGTTTGCTACGGGCAGCTCTTCACTCAAACATACCCCTATCTATCAAACAAGTACACGTCATACACATATAAAATATGTATTTGTATGTATAGTGCTGCGCTCAATTACATATACACATATTTATATATATATATTCGTCTATCTATCTATCTATATAGGATATGCATATAGTGGTGCTCAATTACTTGTTGTCATTGCCAAAACAATGCTAATAAGAAGAGAACGTTTCAGTGATAAAAACTAATCGCTCAGGTTCACGAGATGGCCTCTACGAGACAACGCCATGAAGATAGTAGTAAAGTACGGGGGCACAGCAGCATATTACGAAGGTGGGTATGTAATACTTCCCTATCTCTCTCTCTCTCTATATATATATATATACACAATGGTCGTACTGAAGACAGTTTTCTGCAGACGAAGGCACATACACACATATATATTTACAAATATATGTATATATTAACACGCGTCTCCGTGTAATACTGAAGCGCTTAAGGCTCTCTACTTTTCTCTAGTCTCAATATCGAAAAATCGTGTGCTAGTGGAATCGCACGATGTATTTCTACCTCGTCAACTCGTCAGCCTCACCCGATATACTCGCTGTCGCCTCTATTACAGAGTACCCACCTACTTATACAGATATACTATATATATATTTTCATATTTATACGAATAATACATACATACATTTATGTGTTTAGTCAGTCAATGTTACTTCAAGTAAAATGCGAAAAACACACCAACTAGTGTTGCCACTTACACGACAGCTGCTACTATGTTTATGTTGATGCTTATACACCCACTACTGCTCCTACTATTATGCGTACCACGCTCAGTACTGCTGTTATGAGTGTAACAGCAGGCTACTATACGTTTCGCAATGCACACTAAACATTCACTATTGCTACTAGTATAACCACAACGAGTGTTACGAAGCAAACACACGGTGGGTTCTTATAGTGAGAGCTATAACCACGCTGCCTCAAACAAAGCATTTGTTCGAAGGGATATACGGCACCCAGACACAGGCTTTCTGCATAGCCCTTCAAGCCCTCTCTCAGTCTGCGATGCTGATTATTTATAAATATACAGCTCGAATAAGGCTAGTTCTTAAGTTTTGCAAGTAAAGCTTGCAGTAGTCGGAGGTGAATTCGTTGCAGTTCAAAGCAGTTCCTTGGAGTGATACGCGGAAGTGCACTGAGTTGGTGTACAAAACCTATATACTATTACTGCCACTGACGAAGCATTCTTGCTTTTACGCTGATGGTGTCCACACTATTGCACTAAATGACACGCGTTCCTCCTCATAGCCTCGGCAGGAGGTGCTCCGCATCACTGCAGTCCGTTAAGGTCACAGGTACCATTGTCATTTTTTTTTATGTATACAGTACATGAACAGTTGTCTAGACGACTAGGAAGAACCTATCAAGTCAGCCGTTTCAAAAGCGCGGTCCAGCAGCGCCAGCAGAGCCCCCGCACAAATGTACAACGAAAAAAGGTGTAGAGGAGCCGGTGGGAGATACACAAATAGAATTGGAAGTACAAAATGCAACGAACAGGCGGGAATCGTGCTGCAGAAAAGCCGACCAGGTCTTTATGTTGGGAAGACCACAGTAGAGGTGAAGTTAAAGGTATTGGAAACGGGCGTGTTAAGCACTGGGGAGGGTTATGAAGGGAAACACAAAAGTCTACTGTGAAAAAGCCGTGAGGCTTGCACTTCGCAGCAGTCGTTGGGCGGCCGGGAAGTTCAAGGCGCTGGCTCTGTGAACGGAAACGTACACGGAGCGGATCGCTGCGGGGCGTGAGACACAACAACCGGAGACACGCGAAAAACAAACTTGGCAGCTGCAAGAGACAGAAAATCGATCGGACGTATGCGTACAAAGCGGTATAAAAGAAGCAGAGGCAGCCGCAAAAGAACGGGAAGGAATGGAGGAAAGGATAAACACTGGAGGCCGGGTTTGCACAGGGGGCACAAGACT
>NW_026696172.1:0-35874 GCF_030435755.1 Ochotona princeps | reverse complement strand
TGGGAGAACAACTCCATTTGGCTCACTAACTTCACACACCATCAGGCTTCCAAGCAGCTCTCAAGGAAACTCAGTTTTCACACTCTATGCTTATGTGCCTTTGAGTGCATTATCTAGGAATGAACCTGGTAGAGCATCCCACACAAACAAATGCGCCACATGCGGGTTTCACATGCCACCAACTCCACATTCACAGGCAACTTCAGCGCCACAGCCGTTTTCAGATAGCCCTCAATGCAAAGGCTCTAGATGCAAATATTGGTGTGAGAGCTAATTCAATCAAGGAAACACTGCATGTTGGTGAAGGGCATATTGAAGAAGGATCAGCCGAGTGGTTCTTGTGGGAGAACAACTCCATTTGGCTCACTAACTTCACACACCATCAGGCTTCCAAGCAGCTCTCAAGGAAACTCAGTTTTCACACTCTATGCTTACTGCCCTTTGAGTGCATTATCTAGGAATGAACCTGGTACAGCATCCCACACAAACGAATGCTCCACATGCGGGTTTCACATGCCACCAACTCCACATTCACAGGCAACTTCAGCGCCACAATCGTTTTCAGATAGCCCTCAATGCAAAGGCTCTAGACGCAAATATTGGTGTGAGAGCTAATTCAATCAAGGAAACACTGCATGCTGGTAAAGAGCATATTGAAGAAGGATCAGCCGAGTGGTTCTTGTGGGAGAACAACTCCATTTGGCTCACTAACTTCACACACCATCAGGCTTCCAAGCAGCTCTCAAGGAAACTCAGTTTTCACAATCTATGCTTAGTGCAGTTTGAATGCATTATCTAGGAATGAACCTGGTAGAGCATCCCACACAAACGAATGCTCCACATGCTGGTTTCACATGCCACCAACTCCACATTCACAGGCAACTTCAGCGCCACAGCGATTTTCAGATAGCCATCAATGCAAAGGCTCTAGACGCAAATATTGGTGTGAGAGCTAATTCAATCAAGGAAACACTGCATGTTGGTGAACGGCATATTGAAGAAGGATCAGCTGAGTGGTTCTTGTGGGAGAACAACTCCATTTGGCTCACTAACTTCACACACCATCAGGCTTCCAAGCAGCTCTCAAGGAAACTCAGTTTTCACACTCTATGCTTAGTGCCCTTTGAGTGCATTATCTAGGAATGAACCTGGTAGAGCATCCCACACAAACGAATGCTACACATGCGGGTTTCACATGATACCAACTCCACATTCTCAGGCAACTTCAGCGCCACAGCCATTTTCAGATAGCCCTCAATGCAAAGGCTCTAGACGCAAATATTGGTGTGCGAGCTGATTCAATCAAGGAAACACTGCATGTTGGTTAAGGGCATATTGAAGAAGGATCAGCCGAGTGGTTCTTGTGGGAGAACAACTCCATTTGGCTCACTCACTTCACACACCATCAGGCTTCCAAGCAGCTCTCAAGGAAACTCAGTTTTCACACTCTATGCTTAGTGCCCTTTGAGTGCCTAGGACTGAAATGAAGCTTGGTGAGCATCCCACACAAACGAATGCTCCACATGCGGGTTTCACATGCCACCAACTCCACATTCACAGGCAACTTCAGCGCCACAGCCGTTTTCAGATAGCCCTCAATGCCAAGGCACTAGACGCAAATATTGGTGTGAGAGCTAATTCAATCAAGGAAACACTGCATGCTGGTAAAATGCATATTGAAGAAGGATCAGCCGAGTGGTTCTTGTGGGAGAACAACTCCATTTGGCTCACTAACTTCACACACCATCAGGCTTCCAAGCAGCTCTCAAGGAAACTCAGTTTTCACACTCTATGCTTAGTGCCCTTTGAGTGCCTAGGACTGAAATGAAGCTTGGTGAGCATCCCACACAAACGAATGCTCCACATGCGGGTTTCACATGCCACCAACTCCACATTCACAGGCAACTTCAGCGCCACAGCCGTTTCAGATAGCCCTCAATGCAAAGGCTCTAGACGCAAATATTGGTGTGAGAGCTAATTCAATCAAGGAAACACTGCATGTTGGTGAAGGGCATATTGAAGAAGGATCAGCTGAGTGGTTCTTGTGGGAGAACAACTCCATTTGGCTCACTAACTTCACACACCATCAGGCTTCCAAGCAGCTCTCAAGGAAACTCAGTTTTCACACTCTATGCTTAGTGCCCTTTGAGTGCATTATCTAGGAATGAACCTGGTACAGCATCCCACAAAAACGAATGCTCCACATGCGGGTTTCACATGCCACCAACTCCACATTCACAGGCAACTTCAGCGCCACAGTCGTTTTCAGATAGAACTCAATGCAAAGGTTCTAGACGCAAATATTGGTGTGAGAGCTAATTCAATCAAGGAAACACTGCATGCTGGTAAAGGGCATATTGAAAAAGGATCAGCCGAGTGGTTCTTGTGGGAGAACAACTCCATTTGGCTCACTAACTTCACACACCATCAGGCTTCCAAGCAGCTCTCAAGGAAACTCAGTTTTCACACTCTATGCTTAGTGTCCTTTGAGGGCATTATCTAGGAATGAACATGGTAGAGCATCCCACACAAACGAATGCTCCACATGCGGGTTTCACATGCCACCAACTCCACATTCACAGGCAACTTCAGCGCCACAGCCGTTTTCAGATAGCCCTCAATGCAAAGGTTCTAGACGCAAATATTGGTGTGAGAGCTAATTCAATCAAGGAAACACTGCATGCTGGTAAAGGGCATATTGAAAAAGGATCAGCCGAGTGGTTCTTGTGGGAGAACAACTCCATTTGGCTCACTAACTTCACACACCATCAGGCTTCCAAGCAGCTCTCAAGGAAACTCAGTTTTCACACTCTATGCTTAGTGCCCTTTGAGTGCCTAGGACTGAAATGAAGCTTGGTGAGCATCCCACACAAACGAATGCTCCACATGCGGGTTTCACATGCCACCAACTCCACATTCACAGGCAACTTCAGCGCCACAGCCGTTTTCAGATAGCCCTCAATGCCAAGGCACTAGACGCAAATATTGGTGTGAGAGCTAATTCAATCAAGGAAACACTGCATGCTGGTAAAGTGCATATTGAAGAAGGATCAGCCGAGTGGTTCTTGTGGGAGAACAACTCCATTTGGCTCACTAACTTCACACACCATCAGGCTTCCAAGCAGCTCTCAAGGAAGCTCAGTTTTCACACTCTATGCTTAGTGCCCTTTGAGTGCCTAGGACTGAAATGAAGCTTGGTGAGCATCCCACACAAACGAATGCTCCACATGCGGGGTTTTTCAGATAGCTCTCAATGCAAAGGCTCTAGATGCAAATATTTGTGTGAGAGCTAATTCAATCAAGGAAACACTGCATGTTGGTGAAGGGCATATTGAAGAAGGATCAGCTGATTGGTTCTTGTGGGAGAACAACTCCATTTGGCTCGCTAACTTCACACACCATCAGGCTTCCAAGCAGCTCTCAAGGAAACTCAGTTTTCACACTCTATGCTTAGTGCCCTTTGAGGGCATTATCTAGGAGTGAACCTGGTAGAGCATCCCACACAAACGAATGCTCCACATGCGGGTTTCACATGCCACCAACTCCACATTCACAGGCAACTTCAGCGCCACAGTCGTTTTCAGATAGCACTCAATGCAAAGGCTCTAGACGCAAATATTGGTGTGAGAGCTAATTCAATCAAGGAAACACTGCATGCTGGTAAAGAGCATATTGAAGAAGGATCAGCTGAGTGGTTCTTGTGGGAGAACAACTCCATTTGGCTCACTATCTTCACACACCATCAGGCTTCCAAGCAGCTCTCAAGGAAACTCAGTTTTCACACTCTATGCTTAGTGCCCTTTGAGTGCATTATCTAGGAATGAACCTGGTAGAGCATCCCACACAAACGAATGCTCCACATGCTGGTTTCACATGCCACCAACTCCACATTCACAGGCAACTTCTGCGCCACAGCGATTTTCAGATAGCCCTCAATGCAAAGGCTCTAGACACAAATATTGGTGTGAGAGCTGATTCAATCAAGGAAACACTGCATGTTGGTGAAGGGCATATTGAAGAAGGATCAGCCGAGTGGTTCTTGTGGGAGAACAACTCCATTTGGCTCACTAACTTCACACACCATCAGGCTTCCAAGCAGCTCTCAAGGAAACTCAGTTTTCACACTCTATGCTTAGTGCCCTTTGAGTGCCTAGGACTGAAATGAAGCTTGGTGAGCATCACACAAACGAATGCTCCACATGCGGGTTTCACATGCCACCAACTCCACATTCTCAGGCAACTTCAGCGCCACAGCCGTTTTCAGATAGCACTGAATGCAAAGGCTCTAGACGCAAATATTGGTGTGAGAGCTAATTCAATCAAGGAAACACTGCATGTTGGTGAAGGGCATATTGAAGAAGGATCAGCCGAGTGGTTCTTGTGGGAGAACAACTCCATTTGGCTCACTAACTTCACACACCATCAGGCTTCCAAGCAGCTCTCAAGGAAACTCAGTTTTCACACTCTATGCTTAGTGCCCTTTGAGTGCATTATCTAGGAATGAACCTGGTAGAGCATCCCACACAAACGAATGCTCCACATGCGGGTTTCACATGATACCAACTCCACATTCTCAGGCAACTTCAGCGCCACAGCCATTTTCAGATAGCCCTCAATGCAAAGGCTCTAGACGCAAATATTGGTGTGCGAGCTGATTCAATCAAGGAAACACTGCATGTTGGTGAAGGGCATATTGAAGAAGGATCAGCCGAGTGGTTCTTGTGGGAGAACAACTCCATTTGGCTCACTAACTTCACACACCATCAGGCTTCCAAGCAGCTCTCAAGGAAACTCAGTTTTCACACTCTATGCTTAGTGTCCTTTGAGTGCCTGGGACTGAAAACAAGCTTGGTGAGCATCCCACACAAACGAATGCTCCACATGCGGGTTTCACATGCCACCAACTCCACATTCACAGGCAACTTCAGCGCCACAGCCGTTTTCAGATAGCCCTCAATGCAAAGCTCTAGACGCAAATATTTGTGTGAGAGCTAATTCAATCAAGGAAACACTGCATGTTGGTGAAGGGCATATTGAAGAAGGATCAGCCGAGTGGTTCTTGTGGGAGAACAACTCCATTTGGCTCACTAACTTCACACACCATCAGGCTTCCAAGCAGCTCTCAAGGAAACTCAGTTTTCACACTCTATGCTTAGTGCCCTTTGAGTGCATTATCTAGGAATGAACCTGGTAGAGCATCCCACACAAACAAATGCGCCACATGCGGGGTTCACATGCCACCAACTCCACATTCACAGGCAAATTCAGCGAGACAGCCGTTTTCAGATAGCCCTCAATGCAAAGGCTCTAGATGCAAATATTGGTGTGAGAGCTAATTCAATCAAGGAAACACTGCATGTTGGTGGAGGGCATATTGAAGAAGGATCAGCCGAGTGGTTCTTGTGGGAGAACAACTCCATTTGGCTCACTAACTTCACACACCATCAGGCTTCCAAGCAGCTCTCAAGGAAACTCAGTTTTCACACTCTATGCTTACTGCCCTTTGAGTGCATTATCTAGGAATGAACCTGGTACAGCATCCACACAAACGAATGCTCCACATGCGGGTTTCACATGCCACCAACTCCACATTCACAGGCAACTTCAGCGCCACAGTAGTTTTCAGATAGCACTCAATGCAAAGGCTCTAGACGCAAATATTGGTGTGAGAGCTAATTCAATCAAGGAAACACTGCATGCTGGTAAAGAGCATATTGAAGAAGGATCAGCTGAGTGGTTCTTGTGGGAGAACAACTCCATTTGGCTCACTAACTTCACACACCATCAGGCTTCCAAGCAGCTCTCAAGGAAACTCAGTTTTCACACTCTATGCTTAGTGCCCTTTGAGTGCCTAGGACTGAAATGAAGCTTGGTGAGCATCCCACACAAACGAATGCTCCACATGCGGGGTTTTTCAGATAGCTCTCAATGCAAAGGCTCTAGATGCAAATATTTGTGTGAGAGCTAATTCAATCAAGGAAACACTGCATGTTGGTGAAGGGCATATTGAAGAAGGATCAGCTGATTGGTTCTTGTGGGAGAACAACTCCATTTGGCTCGCTAACTTCACACACCATCAGGCTTCCAAGCAGCTCTCAAGGAAACTCAGTTTTCACACTCTATGCTTAGTGCCCTTTGAGGGCATTATCTAGGAGTGAACCTGGTAGAGCATCCCACACAAACGAATGCTCCACATGCGGGTTTCACATGCCACCAACTCCACATTCACAGGCAACTTCTGCGCCACAGCGATTTTCAGATAGCCATCAATGCAAAGGCTCTAGACACAAATATTGGTGTGAGAGCTAATTCAATCAAGGAAACACTGCATGTTGGTGAAGGGCATATTGAAGAAGGATCAGCCGAGTGGTTCTTGTGGGAGAACAACTCCATTTGGCTCACTAACTTCACACACCATCAGGCTTCCAAGCAGCTCTCAAGGAAACTCGGTTTTCACACTCTATGCTTAGTGCCCTTTGAGTGCCTAGGACTGAAATGAAGCTTGGTGAGCATCACACAAACGAATGCTCCACATGCGGGTTTCACATGCCACCAACTCCACATTCTCAGGCAACTTCAGCGCCACAGCCGTTTTCAGATAGCACTGAATGCAAAGGCTCTAGACGCAAATATTGGTGTGAGAGCTAATTCAATCAAGGAAACACTGCATGTTGGTGAAGGGCATATTGAAGAAGGATCAGCCGAGTGGTTCTTGTGGGAGAACAACTCCATTTGGCTCACTAACTTCACACACCATCAGGCTTCCAAGCAGCTCTCAAGGAAACTCGGTTTTCACACTCTATGCTTAGTGCCCTTTGAGTGCATTATCTAGGAATGAACCTGGTAGAGCATCCCACACAAACGAATGCTCCACATGCGGGTTTCACATGATACCAACTCCACATTCTCAGGCAACTTCAGCGCCACAGCCATTTTCAGATAGCCCTCAATGCAAAGGCTCTAGACGCAAATATTGGTGTGCGAGCTGATTCAATCAAGGAAACACTGCATGTTGGTGAAGGGCATATTGAAGAAGGATCAGCCGAGTGGTTCTTGTGGGAGAACAACTCCATTTGGCTCACTAACTTCACACACCATCAGGCTTCCAAGCAGCTCTCAAGGAAACTCAGTTTTCACACTCTATGCTTAGTGCCCTTTGAGTGCATTATCTAGGAATGAACCTGGTAGAGCATCCCACACAAACAAATGCGCCACATGCGGGGTTCACATGCCACCAACTCCACATTCACAGGCAAATTCAGCGAGACAGCCGTTTTCAGATAGCCCTCAATGCAAAGGCTCTAGATGCAAATATTGGTGTGAGAGCTAATTCAATCAAGGAAAATTCAATCAAGGAAACACTGCATGTTGGTAAAGGGCATATTGAAGAAGGATCAGCCGAGTGGTTCTTGTGGGAGAACAACTCCATTTGGCTCACTAACTTCACACACCATCAGGCTTCCAAGCAGCTCTCAAGGAAACTCAGTTTTCACACTCTATGCTTACTGCCCTTTGAGTGCATTATCTAGGAATGAACCTGGTACAGCATCCCACACAAACGAATGCTCCACATGCGGGTTTCACATGCCACCAACTCCACATTCACAGGCAACTTCAGCGCCACAGTCGTTTTCAGATAGCACTCAATGCAAAGGCTCTAGACGCAAATATTGGTGTGAGAGCTAATTCAATCAAGGAAACACTGCATGCTGGTAAAGAGCATATTGAAGAAGGATCAGCTGAGTGGTTCTTGTGGGAGAACAACTCCATTTGCCTCACTATCTTCACACACCATCAGGCTTCCAAGCAGCTCTCAAGGAAACTCAGTTTTCACACTCTATGCTTAGTGCCCTTTGAGTGCATTATCTAGGAATGAACCTGGTAGAGCATCCCACACAAACGAATGCTCCACATGCTGGTTTCACATGCCACCAACTCCACATTCACAGGCAACTTCAGCGCCACAGCCGTTTTCAGATAGCCCTCAATGCCAAAGCACTAGACGCAAATATTGGTGTGCGAGCTGATTCAATCAAGGAAACACTGCATGTTGGTGAAGGGCATATTGAAGAAGGATCAGCCGAGTGGTTCTTGTGGGAGAACAACTCCAATTTGGCTCACTAACTTCACACACCATCAGGCTTCCAAGCAGCTCTCAAGGAAACTCAGTTTTCACACTCTATGCTTAGTGCCCTTTGAGTGCCTAGGACTGAAATGAAGCTTGGTGAGCATCCCACACAAACGAATGCTCCACATGCGGTTTCACATGCCACCAACTCCACATTCACAGGCAACTTCAGCGCCACAGCCGTTTTCAGATAGCCCTCAATGCCAAGGCACTAGACGCAAATATTGGTGTGAGAGCTAATTCAATCAAGGAAACACTGCATGCTGGTAAAGTGCATATTGAAGAAGGATCAGCCGAGTGGTTCTTGTGGGAGAACAACTCCATTTGGCTCACTAACTTCACACACCATCAGGCTTCCAAGCAGCTCTCAAGGAAACTCAGTTTTCACACTCTATGCTTAGTGCCCTTTGAGTGCCTAGGACTGAAATGAAGCTTGGTGAGCATCCCACACAAACGAATGCTCCACATGCGGGGGTTTTCAGATAGCTCTCAATGCAAAGGCTCTAGATGCAAATATTTGTGTGAGAGCTAATTCAATCAAGGAAACACTGCATGTTGGTGAAGGGCATATTGAAGAAGGATCAGCCGAGTGGTTCTTGTGGCAGAACAACTCCATTTGGCTCACTAACTTCACACACCATCAGGCTTCCAAGCAGCTCTCAAGGAAACTCAGTTTTCACACTCTATGCTTAGTGCCCTTTGAGGGCATTATCTAGGAGTGAACCTGGTAGAGCATCCCACACAAACGAATGCTCCACATGCGGGTTTCACATGCCACCAACTCCACATTCACAGGCAACTTCAGCGCCACAGTCGTTTTCAGATAGCACTCAATGCAAAGGCTCTAGACGCAAATATTGGTGTGAGAGCTACTTCAATCAAGGAAACACTGCATGCTGGTAAAGAGCATATTGAAGAAGGATCAGCTGAGTGGTTCTTGTGGGAGAACAACTCCATTTGGCTCACTATCTTCACACACCATCAGGCTTCCAAGCAGCTCTCAAGGAAACTCAGTTTTTCACACTCTATGCTTAGTGCCCTTTGAGTGCATTATCTAGGAATGAACCTGGTAGAGCATCCCACACAAACGAATGCTCCACATGCTGGTTTCACATGCCACCAACTCCACATTCACAGGCAACTTCAGCGCCACAGCGATTTTCAGATAGCCATCAATGCAAAGGCTCTAGACACAAATATTGGTGTGAGAGCTAATTCAATCAAGGAAACACTGCATGTTGGTGAAGGGCATATTGAAGAAGGATCAGCCGAGTGGTTCTTGTGGGAGAACAACTCCATTTGGCTCACTAACTTCACACACCATCAGGCTTCCAAGCAGCTCTCAAGGAAACTCAGTTTTCACACTCTATGCTTAGTGCCCTTTGAGTGCCTAGGACTGAAATGAAGCTTGGTGAGCATCACACAAACGAATGCTCCACATGCGGGTTTCACATGCCACCAACTCCACATTCTCAGGCAACTTCAGCGCCACAGCCGTTTTCAGATAGCACTGAATGCAAAGGCTCTAGACGCAAATATTGGTGTGAGAGCTAATTCAATCAAGGAAACACTGCATGTTGGTGAAGGGCATATTGAAGAAGGATCAGCCGAGTGGTTCTTGTGGGAGAACAACTCCATTTGGCTCACTAACTTCACACACCATCAGGCTTCCAAGCAGCTCTCAAGGAAACTCAGTTTTCACACTCTATGCTTAGTGCCCTTTGAGTGCATTATCTAGGAATGAACCTGGTAGAGCATCCCACACAAACGAATGCTCCACATGCGGGTTTCACATGCCACCAACTCCACATTCACAGGCAACTTCAGCGCCACAGTCGTTTTCAGATAGAACTCAATGCCAAGGCACTAGACGCAAATATTGGTGTGAGAGCTAATTCAATCAAGGAAACACTGCATGCTGGTAAAGTGCATATTGAAGAAGGATCAGCCGAGTGGTTCTTGTGGGAGAACAACTCCATTTGGCTCACTAACTTCACACACCATCAGGCTTCCAAGCAGCTCTCAAGGAAGCTCAGTTTTCACACTCTATGCTTAGTGCCCTTTGAGTGCTAGGACTGAAATGAAGCTTGGTGAGCATCCCACACAAACGAATGCTCCACATGCGGGGTTTTTCAGATAGCTCTCAATGCAAAGGCTCTAGATGCAAATATTTGTGTGAGAGCTAATTCAATCAAGGAAACACTGCATGTTGGTGAAGGGCATATTGAAGAAGGATCAGCTGATTGGTTCTTGTGGGAGAACAACTCCATTTGGGCTCGCTAACTTCACACACCATCAGGCTTCCAAGCAGCTCTCAAGGAAACTCAGTTTTCACACTCTATGCTTAGTGCCCTTTGAGGGCATTATCTAGGAGTGAACCTGGTAGAGCATCCCACACAAACGAATGCTCCACATGCGGGTTTCACATGCCACCAACTCCACATTCACAGGCAACTTCAGCGCCACAGTCGTTTTCAGATAGCACTCAATGCAAAGGCTCTAGACGCAAATATTGGTGTGAGAGCTAATTCAATCAAGGAAACACTGCATGCTGGTAAAGAGCATATTGAAGAAGGATCAGCTGAGTGGTTCTTGTGGGAGAACAACTCCATTTGGCTCACTATCTTCACACACCATCAGGCTTCCAAGCAGCTCTCAAGGAAACTCAGTTTTCACACTCTATGCTTAGTGCCCTTTGAGTGCATTATCTAGGAATGAACCTGGTAGAGCATCCCACACAAACGAATGCTCCACATGCTGGTTTCACATGCCACCAACTCCACATTCACAGGCAACTTCTGCGCCACAGCGATTTTCAGATAGCCCTCAATGCAAAGGCTCTAGACACAAATATTGGTGTGAGAGCTGATTCAATCAAGGAAACACTGCATGTTGGTGAAGGGCATATTGAAGAAGGATCAGCCGAGTGGTTCTTGTGGGAGAACAACTCCATTTGGCTCACTAACTTCACACACCATCAGGCTTCCAAGCAGCTCTCAAGGAAACTCAGTTTTCACACTCTATGCTTAGTGCCCTTTGAGTGCCTAGGACTGAAATGAAGCTTGGTGAGCATCACACAAACGAATGCTCCACATGCGGGTTTCACATGCCACCAACTCCACATTCTCAGGCAACTTCAGCGCCACAGCCGTTTTCAGATAGCACTGAATGCAAAGGCTCTAGACGCAAATATTGGTGTGAGAGCTAATTCAATCAAGGAAACACTGCATGTTGGTGAAGGGCATATTGAAGAAGGATCAGCCGAGTGGTTCTTGTGGGAGAACAACTCCATTTGGCTCACTAACTTCACACACCATCAGGCTTCCAAGCAGCTCTCAAGGAAACTCAGTTTTCACACTCTATGCTTAGTGCCCTTTGAGTGCATTATCTAGGAATGAACCTGGTAGAGCATCCCACACAAACGAATGCTCCACATGCGGGTTTCACATGATACCAACTCCACATTCTCAGGCAACTTCAGCGCCACAGCCATTTTCAGATAGCCCTCAATGCAAAGGCTCTAGACGCAAATATTGGTGTGCGAGCTGATTCAATCAAGGAAACACTGCATGTTGGTGAAGGGCATATTGAAGAAGGATCAGCCGAGTGGTTCTTGTGGGAGAACAACTCCATTTGGCTCACTAACTTCACACACCATCAGGCTTCCAAGCAGCTCTCAAGGAAACTCAGTTTTCACACTCTATGCTTAGTGTCCTTTGAGTGCCTGGGACTGAAAACAAGCTTGGTGAGCATCCCACACAAACGAATGCTCCACATGCGGGTTTCACATGCCACCAACTCCACATTCACAGGCAACTTCAGCGCCACAGCCGTTTTCAGATAGCCCTCAATGCAAAGCTCTAGACGCAAATATTTGTGTGAGAGCTAATTCAATCAAGGAAACACTGCATGTTGGTGAAGGGCATATTGAAGAAGGATCAGCCGAGTGGTTCTTGTGGGAGAACAACTCCATTTGGCTCACTAACTTCACACACCATCAGGCTTCCAAGCAGCTCTCAAGGAAACTCAGTTTTCACACTCTATGCTTAGTGCCCTTTGAGTGCATTATCTAGGAATGAACCTGGTAGAGCATCCCACACAAACAAATGCGCCACATGCGGGGTTCACATGCCACCAACTCCACATTCACAGGCAAATTCAGCGAGACAGCCGTTTTCAGATAGCCCTCAATGCAAAGGCTCTAGATGCAAATATTGGTGTGAGAGCTAATTCAATCAAGGAAACACTGCATGTTGGTGGAGGGCATATTGAAGAAGGATCAGCCGAGTGGTTCTTGTGGGAGAACAACTCCATTTGGCTCACTAACTTCACACACCATCAGGCTTCCAAGCAGCTCTCAAGGAAACTCAGTTTTCACACTCTATGCTTACTGCCCTTTGAGTGCATTATCTAGGAATGAACCTGGTACAGCATCCCACACAAACGAATGCTCCACATGCGGGTTTCACATGCCACCAACTCCACATTCACAGGCAACTTCAGCGCCACAGTAGTTTTCAGATAGCACTCAATGCAAAGGCTCTAGACGCAAATATTGGTGTGAGAGCTAATTCAATCAAGGAAACACTGCATGCTGGTAAAGAGCATATTGAAGAAGGATCAGCTGAGTGGTTCTTGTGGGAGAACAACTCCATTTGGCTCACTAACTTCACACACCATCAGGCTTCCAAGCAGCTCTCAAGGAAACTCAGTTTTCACACTCTATGCTTAGTGCCCTTTGAGTGCCTAGGACTGAAATGAAGCTTGGTGAGCATCCCACACAAACGAATGCTCCACATGCGGGGTTTTTCAGATAGCTCTCAATGCAAAGGCTCTAGATGCAAATATTTGTGTGAGAGCTAATTCAATCAAGGAAACACTGCATGTTGGTGAAGGGCATATTGAAGAAGGATCAGCTGATTGGTTCTTGTGGGAGAACAACTCCATTTGGCTCGCTAACTTCACACACCATCAGGCTTCCAAGCAGCTCTCAAGGAAACTCAGTTTTCACACTCTATGCTTAGTGCCCTTTGAGGGCATTATCTAGGAGTGAACCTGGTAGAGCATCCCACACAAACGAATGCTCCACATGCGGGTTTCACATGCCACCAACTCCACATTCACAGGCAACTTCTGCGCCACAGCGATTTTCAGATAGCCATCAATGCAAAGGCTCTAGACACAAATATTGGTGTGAGAGCTAATTCAATCAAGGAAACACTGCATGTTGGTGAAGGGCATATTGAAGAAGGATCAGCCGAGTGGTTCTTGTGGGAGAACAACTCCATTTGGCTCACTAACTTCACACACCATCAGGCTTCCAAGCAGCTCTCAAGGAAACTCGGTTTTCACACTCTATGCTTAGTGCCCTTTGAGTGCCTAGGACTGAAATGAAGCTTGGTGAGCATCACACAAACGAATGCTCCACATGCGGGTTTCACATGCCACCAACTCCACATTCTCAGGCAACTTCAGCGCCACAGCCGTTTTCAGATAGCACTGAATGCAAAGGCTCTAGACGCAAATATTGGTGTGAGAGCTAATTCAATCAAGGAAACACTGCATGTTGGTGAAGGGCATATTGAAGAAGGATCAGCCGAGTGGTTCTTGTGGGAGAACAACTCCATTTGGCTCACTAACTTCACACACCATCAGGCTTCCAAGCAGCTCTCAAGGAAACTCGGTTTTCACACTCTATGCTTAGTGCCCTTTGAGTGCATTATCTAGGAATGAACCTGGTAGAGCATCCCACACAAACGAATGCTCCACATGCGGGTTTCACATGATACCAACTCCACATTCTCAGGCAACTTCAGCGCCACAGCCATTTTCAGATAGCCCTCAATGCAAAGGCTCTAGACGCAAATATTGGTGTGCGAGCTGATTCAATCAAGGAAACACTGCATGTTGGTGAAGGGCATATTGAAGAAGGATCAGCCGAGTGGTTCTTGTGGGAGAACAACTCCATTTGGCTCACTAACTTCACACACCATCAGGCTTCCAAGCAGCTCTCAAGGAAACTCAGTTTTCACACTCTATGCTTAGTGCCCTTTGAGTGCATTATCTAGGAATGAACCTGGTAGAGCATCCCACACAAACAAATGCGCCACATGCGGGGTTCACATGCCACCAACTCCACATTCACAGGCAAATTCAGCGAGACAGCCGTTTTCAGATAGCCCTCAATGCAAAGGCTCTAGATGCAAATATTGGTGTGAGAGCTAATTCAATCAAGGAAACACTGCATGTTGGTAAAGGGCATATTGAAGAAGGATCAGCCGAGTGGTTCTTGTGGGAGAACAACTCCATTTGGCTCACTAACTTCACACACCATCAGGCTTCCAAGCAGCTCTCAAGGAAACTCAGTTTTCACACTCTATGCTTACTGCCCTTTGAGTGCATTATCTAGGAATGAACCTGGTACAGCATCCCACACAAACGAATGCTCCACATGCGGGTTTCACATGCCACCAACTCCACATTCACAGGCAACTTCAGCGCCACAGTCGTTTTCAGATAGCACTCAATGCAAAGGCTCTAGACGCAAATATTGGTGTGAGAGCTAATTCAATCAAGGAAACACTGCATGCTGGTAAAGAGCATATTGAAGAAGGATCAGCTGAGTGGTTCTTGTGGGAGAACAACTCCATTTGCCTCACTATCTTCACACACCATCAGGCTTCCAAGCAGCTCTCAAGGAAACTCAGTTTTCACACTCTATGCTTAGTGCCCTTTGAGTGCATTATCTAGGAATGAACCTGGTAGAGCATCCCACACAAACGAATGCTCCACATGCTGGTTTCACATGCCACCAACTCCACATTCACAGGCAACTTCAGCGCCACAGCCGTTTTCAGATAGCCCTCAATGCCAAAGCACTAGACGCAAATATTGGTGTGCGAGCTGATTCAATCAAGGAAACACTGCATGTTGGTGAAGGGCATATTGAAGAAGGATCAGCCGAGTGGTTCTTGTGGGAGAACAACTCCAATTTGGCTCACTAACTTCACACACCATCAGGCTTCCAAGCAGCTCTCAAGGAAACTCAGTTTTCACACTCTATGCTTAGTGCCCTTTGAGTGCCTAGGACTGAAATGAAGCTTGGTGAGCATCCCACACAAACGAATGCTCCACATGCGGGTTTCACATGCCACCAACTCCACATTCACAGGCAACTTCAGCGCCACAGCCGTTTTCAGATAGCCCTCAATGCCAAGGCACTAGACGCAAATATTGGTGTGAGAGCTAATTCAATCAAGGAAACACTGCATGCTGGTAAAGTGCATATTGAAGAAGGATCAGCCGAGTGGTTCTTGTGGGAGAACAACTCCATTTGGCTCACTAACTTCACACACCATCAGGCTTCCAAGCAGCTCTCAAGGAAACTCAGTTTTCACACTCTATGCTTAGTGCCCTTTGAGTGCCTAGGACTGAAATGAAGCTTGGTGAGCATCCCACACAAACGAATGCTCCACATGCGGGGTTTTTCAGATAGCTCTCAATGCAAAGGCTCTAGATGCAAATATTTGTGTGAGAGCTAATTCAATCAAGGAAACACTGCATGTTGGTGAAGGGCATATTGAAGAAGGATCAGCCGAGTGGTTCTTGTGGCAGAACAACTCCATTTGGCTCACTAACTTCACACACCATCAGGCTTCCAAGCAGCTCTCAAGGAAACTCAGTTTTCACACTCTATGCTTAGTGCCCTTTGAGGGCATTATCTAGGAGTGAACCTGGTAGAGCATCCCACACAAACGAATGCTCCACATGCGGGTTTCACATGCCACCAACTCCACATTCACAGGCAACTTCAGCGCCACAGTCGTTTTCAGATAGCACTCAATGCAAAGGCTCTAGACGCAAATATTGGTGTGAGAGCTACTTCAATCAAGGAAACACTGCATGCTGGTAAAGAGCATATTGAAGAAGGATCAGCTGAGTGGTTCTTGTGGGAGAACAACTCCATTTGGCTCACTATCTTCACACACCATCAGGCTTCCAAGCAGCTCTCAAGGAAACTCAGTTTTCACACTCTATGCTTAGTGCCCTTTGAGTGCATTATCTAGGAATGAACCTGGTAGAGCATCCCACACAAACGAATGCTCCACATGCTGGTTTCACATGCCACCAACTCCACATTCACAGGCAACTTCAGCGCCACAGCGATTTTCAGATAGCCATCAATGCAAAGGCTCTAGACACAAATATTGGTGTGAGAGCTAATTCAATCAAGGAAACACTGCATGTTGGTGAAGGGCATATTGAAGAAGGATCAGCCGAGTGGTTCTTGTGGGAGAACAACTCCATTTGGCTCACTAACTTCACACACCATCAGGCTTCCAAGCAGCTCTCAAGGAAACTCAGTTTTCACACTCTATGCTTAGTGCCCTTTGAGTGCCTAGGACTGAAATGAAGCTTGGTGAGCATCACACAAACGAATGCTCCACATGCGGGTTTCACATGCCACCAACTCCACATTCTCAGGCAACTTCAGCGCCACAGCCGTTTTCAGATAGCACTGAATGCAAAGGCTCTAGACGCAAATATTGGTGTGAGAGCTAATTCAATCAAGGAAACACTGCATGTTGGTGAAGGGCATATTGAAGAAGGATCAGCCGAGTGGTTCTTGTGGGAGAACAACTCCATTTGGCTCACTAACTTCACACACCATCAGGCTTCCAAGCAGCTCTCAAGGAAACTCAGTTTTCACACTCTATGCTTAGTGCCCTTTGAGTGCATTATCTAGGAATGAACCTGGTAGAGCATCCCACACAAACGAATGCTCCACATGCGGGTTTCACATGATACCAACTCCACATTCTCAGGCAACTTCAGCGCCACAGCCATTTTCAGATAGCCCTCAATGCAAAGGCTTTAGACGCAAATATTGGTGTGCGAGCTGATTCAATCAAGGAAACACTGCATGTTGGTGAAGGGCATATTGAAGAAGGATCAGCCGAGTGGTTCTTGTGGGAGAACAACTCCATTTGGCTCACTAACTTCACACACCATCAGGCTTCCAAGCAGCTCTCAAGGAAACTCAGTTTTCACACTCTATGCTTAGTGCCCTTTGAGTGCCTAGGACTGAAATCAAGCTTGGTGAGCATCCCACACAAACGAATGCTCCACATGCGGGTTTCACATGCCACCAACTCCACATTCACAGGCAACTTCAGCGCCACAGCCGTTTTCAGATAGCCCTCAATGCAAAGCTCTAGACGCAAATATTTGTGTGAGAGCTAATTCAATCAAGGAAACACTGCATGTTGGTGAAGGGCATATTGAAGAAGGATCAGCCGAGTGGTTCTTGTGGGAGAACAACTCCATTTGGCTCACTAACTTCACACACCATCAGGCTTCCAAGCAGCTCTCAAGGAAACTCAGTTTTCACACTCTATGCTTAGTGCCCTTTGAGTGCATTATCTAGGAATGAACCTGGTAGAGCATCCCACACAAACAAATGCGCCACATGCGGGGTTCACATGCCACCAACTCCACATTCACAGGCAAATTCAGCGAGACAGCCGTTTTCAGATAGCCCTCAATGCAAAGGCTCTAGATGCAAATATTGGTGTGAGAGCTAATTCAATCAAGGAAACACTGCATGTTGGTGGAGGGCATATTGAAGAAGGATCAGCCGAGTGGTTCTTGTGGGAGAACAACTCCATTTGGCTCACTAACTTCACACACCATCAGGCTTCCAAGCAGCTCTCAAGGAAACTCAGTTTTCACACTCTATGCTTACTGCCCTTTGAGTGCATTATCTAGGAATGAACCTGGTACAGCATCCCACACAAACGAATGCTCCACATGCGGGTTTCACATGCCACCAACTCCACATTCACAGGCAACTTCAGCGCCACAGTCGTTTTCAGATAGCACTCAATGCAAAGGCTCTAGACGCAAATATTGGTGTGAGAGCTAATTCAATCAAGGAAACACTGCATGCTGGTAAAGAGCATATTGAAGAAAGATCAGCTGAGTGGTTCTTGTGGGAGAACAACTCCATTTGGCTCACTATCTTCACACACCATCAGGCTTCCAAGCAGCTCTCAAGGAAACTCAGTTTTCACACTCTATGCTTAGTGCCCTTTGAGTGCATTATCTAGGAATGAACCTGGTAGAGCATCCCACACAAACGAATGCTCCACATGCTGGTTTCACATGCCACCAACTCCACATTCACAGGCAACTTCAGCGCCACAGCCGTTTTCAGATAGCCCTCAATGCCAAGGCACTAGACGCAAATATTGGTGTGCGAGCTGATTCAATCAAGGAAACACTGCATGTTGGTGAAGGGCATATTGAAGAAGGATCAGCCGAGTGGTTCTTGTGGGAGAACAACTCCAATTTGGCTCACTAACTTCACACACCATCAGGCTTCCAAGCAGCTCTCAAGGAAACTCAGTTTTCACACTCTATGCTTAGTGCCCTTTGATGCCTAGGACTGAAATGAAGCTTGGTGAGCATCCCACACAAACGAATGCTCCACATGCGGGGTTTTTCAGATAGCTCTCAATGCAAAGGCTCTAGATGCAAATATTTGTGTGAGAGCTAATTCAATCAAGGAAACACTGCATGTTGGTGAAGGGCATATTGAAGAAGGATCATCTGATTGGTTCTTGTGGGAGAACAACTCCATTTGGCTCGCTAACTTCACACACCATCAGGCTTCCAAGCAGCTCTCAAGGAAACTCAGTTTTCACACTCTATGCTTAGTGCCCTTTGAGGGCATTATCTAGGAATGAACCTGGTAGAGCATCCCACACAAACGAATGCTCCACATGCTGGTTTCACATGCCACCAACTCCACATTCACAGGCAACTTCTGCGCCACAGCGATTTTCAGATAGCCATCAATGCAAAGGCTCTAGACACAAATATTGGTGTGAGAGCTAATTCAATCAAGGAAACACTGCATGTTGGTGAAGGGCATATTGAAGAAGGATCAGCCGAGTGGTTCTTGTGGGAGAACAACTCCATTTGGCTCACTAACTTCACACACCATCAGGCTTCCAAGCAGCTCTCAAGGAAACTCGGTTTTCACACTCTATGCTTAGTGCCCTTTGAGTGCCTAGGACTGAAATGAAGCTTGGTGAGCATCACACAAACGAATGCTCCACATGCGGGTTTCATATGCCACCAACTCCACATTCTCAGGCAACTTCAGCGCCACAGCCGTTTTCAGATAGCACTGAATGCAAAGGCTCTAGACGCAAATATTGGTGTGAGAGCTAATTCAATCAAGGAAACACTGCATGTTGGTGAAGGGCATATTGAAGAAGGATCAGCCGAGTGGTTCTTGTGGGAGAACAACTCCATTTGGCTCACTAACTTCACACACCATCAGGCTTCCAAGCAGCTCTCAAGGAAACTCAGTTTTCACACTCTATGCTTACTGCCCTTTGAGTGCATTATCTAGGAATGAACCTGGTACAGCATCCCACACAAACGAATGCTCCACATGCGGGTTTCACATGCCACCAACTCCACATTCACAGGCAACTTCAGCGCCACAGTCGTTTTCAGATAGCCCTCAATGCAAAGGCTCTAGACGCAAATATTGGTGTGAGAGCTAATTCAATCAAGGAAACACTGCATGCTGGTAAAGAGCATATTGAAGAAGGATCAGCTGAGTGGTTCTTGTGGGAGAACAACTCCATTTGGCTCACTATCTTCACACACCATCAGGCTTCCAAGCAGCTCTCAAGGAAACTCAGTTTTCACACTCTATGCTTAGTGCCTTTTGAGGGCATTATCTAGGAATGAACCTGGTAGAGCATCCCACACAAACGAATGCTCCACATGCTGGTTTCACATGCCACCAACTCCACATTCACAGGCAACTTCAGCGCCACAGCCATTTTCAGATAGCCCTCAATGCCAAGGCACTAGACGCAAATATTGGTGTGCGAGCTAATTCAATCAAGGAAACACTGCATGTTGGTGAAGGGCATATTGAAGAAGGATCAGCCGAGTGGTTCTTGTGGGAGAACAACTCCAATTTGGCTCACTAACTTCACACACCATCAGGCTTCCAAGCAGCTCTCAAGGAAACTCAGTTTTCACACTCTATGCTTAGTGCCCTTTGATGCCTAGGACTGAAATGAAGCTTGGTGAGCATCCCACACAAACGAATGCTCCACATGCGGGGTTTTTCAGATAGCTCTCAATGCAAAGGCTCTAGATGCAAATATTTGTGTGAGAGCTAATTCAATCAAGGAAACACTGCATGTTGGTGAAGGGCATATTGAAGAAGGATCAGCTGATTGGTTCTTGTGGGAGAACAACTCCATTTGGCTCGCTAACTTCACACACCATCAGGCTTCCAAGCAGCTCTCAAGGAAACTCAGTTTTCACACTCTATGCTTAGTGCCCTTTGAGGGCATTATCTAGGAGTGAACCTGGTAGAGCATCCCACACAAACGAATGCTCCACATGCGGGTTTCACATGCCACCAACTCCACATTCACAGGCAACTTCAGCGCCACAGTCGTTTTCAGATAGCACTCAATGCAAAGGCTCTAGACGCAAATATTGGTGTGAGAGCTAATTCAATCAAGGAAACACTGCATGCTGGTAAAGAGCATATTGAAGAAGGACCAGCTGAGTGGTTGTTGTGGGAGAACAACTCCATTTGGCTCACTATCTTCACACACCATCAGGCTTCCAAGCAGCTCTCAAGGAAACTCAGTTTTCACACTCTATGCTTAGTGCCCTTTGAGTGCATTATCTAGGAATGAACCTGGTAGAGCATCCCACACAAACGAATGCTCCACATGCTGGTTTCACATGCCACCAACTCCACATTCACAGGCAACTTCTGCGCCACAGCGATTTTCAGATAGCCATCAATGCAAAGGCTCTAGACACAAATATTGGTGTGAGAGCTAATTCAATCAAGGAAACACTGCATGTTGGTGAAGGGCATATTGAAGAAGGATCAGCCGAGTGGTTCTTGTGGGAGAACAACTCCATTTGGCTCACTAACTTCACACACCATCAGGCTTCCAAGCAGCTCTCAAGGAAACTCGGTTTTCACACTCTATGCTTAGTGCCCTTTGAGTGCCTAGGACTGAAATGAAGCTTGGTGAGCATCACACAAACGAATGCTCCACATGCGGGTTTCATATGCCACCAACTCCACATTCTCAGGCACCTTCACCGCCACAGCCGTTTTCAGATAGCACTGAATGCAAAGGCTCTAGACGCAAATATTGGTGTGAGAGCTAATTCAATCAAGGAAACACTGCATGTTGGTGAAGGGCATATTGAAGAAGGATCAGCCGAGTGGTTCTTGTGGGAGAACAACTCCATTTGGCTCACTAACTTCACACACCATCAGGCTTCCAAGCAGCTCTCAAGGAAACTCAGTTTTCACACTCTATGCTTAGTGCCCTTTGAGTGCATTATCTAGGAATGAACCTGGTAGAGCATCCCACACAAACGAATGCTCCACATGCGGGTTTCACATGATACCAACTCCACATTCTCAGGCAACTTCAGCGCCACAGCCATTTTCAGATAGCCCTCAATGCAAAGGCTCTAGACGCAAATATTGGTGTGCGAGCTGATTCAATCAAGGAAACACTGCATGTTGGTGAAGGGCATATTGAAGAAGGATCAGCCGAGTGGTTCTTGTGGGAGAACAACTCCATTTGGCTCACTAACTTCACACACCATCAGGCTTCCAAGCAGCTCTCAAGGAAACTCAGTTTTCACACTCTATGCTTAGTGCCCTTTGAGTGCATTATCTAGGAATGAACCTGGTAGAGCATCCCACACAAACAAATGCGCCACATGCGGGGTTCACATGCCACCAACTCCACATTCACAGGCAAATTCAGCGAGACAGCCGTTTTCAGATAGCCCTCAATGCAAAGGCTCTAGATGCAAATATTGGTGTGAGAGCTAATTCAATCAAGGAAACACTGCATGTTGGTAAAGGGCATATTGAAGAAGGATCAGCTGAGTGGTTCTTGTGGGAGAACAACTCCATTTGGCTCACTATCTTCACACACCATCAGGCTTCCAAGCAGCTCTCAAGGAAACTCAGTTTTCACACTCTATGCTTAGTGCCCTTTGAGTGCATTATCTAGGAATGAACCTGGTAGAGCATCCCACACAAACGAATGCTCCACATGCTGGTTTCACATGCCACCAACTCCACATTCACAGGCAACTTCAGCGCCACAGCCGTTTTCAGATAGCCCTCAATGCCAAGGCACTAGACGCAAATATTGGTGTGCGAGCTGATTCAATCAAGGAAACACTGCATGTTGGTGAAGGGCATATTGAAGAAGGATCAGCCGAGTGGTTCTTGTGGGAGAACAACTCCAATTTGGCTCACTAACTTCACACAATATCAGGCTTCCAAGCAGCTCTCAAGGAAACTCAGTTTTCACACTCTATGCTTAGTGCCCTTTGAGTGCCTAGGACTGAAATGAAGCTTGGTGAGCATCCCACACAAACGAATGCTCCACATGCGGGGTTTTTCAGATAGCTCTCAATGCAAAGGCTCTAGATGCAAATATTTGTGTGAGAGCTAATTCAATCAAGGAAACACTGCATGTTGGTGAAGGGCATATTGAAGAAGGATCAGCTGATTGGTTCTTGTGGGAGAACAACTCCATTTGGCTCGCTAACTTCACACACCATCAGGCTTCCAAGCAGCTCTCAAGGAAAAACAGTTTTCACACTCTATGCTTAGTGCCCTTTGAGTGCATTATCTAGGAGTGAACCTGGTAGAGCATCCCACACAAACGAATGCTCCACATGCGGGTTTCACATGCCACCAACTCCACATTCACAGGCAACTTCAGCGCCACAGTCGTTTTCAGATAGCACTCAATGCAAAGGCTCTAGACGCAAATATTGGTGTGAGAGCTAATTCAATCAAGGAAACACTGCATGCTGGTAAAGAGCATATTGAAGAAGGATCAGCTGAGTGGTTCTTGTGGGAGAACAACTCCATTTGGCTCACTATCTTCACACACCATCAGGCTTCCAAGCAGCTCTCAAGGAAACTCAGTTTTCACACTCTATGCTTAGTGCCCTTTGAGTGCATTATCTAGGAATGAACCTGGTAGAGCATCCCACACAAACGAATGCTCCACATGCTGGTTTCACATGCCACCAACTCCACATTCACAGGCAACTTCAGCGCCACAGCGATTTTCAGATAGCCATCAATGCAAAGGCTCTAGACACAAATATTGGTGTGAGAGCTAATTCAATCAAGGAAACACTGCATGTTGGTGAAGGGCATATTGAAGAAGGATCAGCCGAGTGGTTCTTGTGGGAGAACAACTCCATTTGGCTCACTAACTTCACACACCATCAGGCTTCCAAGCAGCTCTCAAGGAAACTCAGTTTTCACACTCTATGCTTACAGCCATTTGTGTGCCTAGGACTGAAATGAAGCTTGGTGAGCATCCCACACAAACGAATGCTCCACATGCGGGTTTCACATGCCACCAACTCCACATTCTCAGGCAACTTCAGCGCCACAGCCGTTTTCAGATAGCACTAAATGCAAAGGCTCTAGACGCAAATATTGGTGTGAGAGCTAATTCAATCAAGGAAACACTGCATGTTGGTGAAGGGCATATTGAAGAAGGATCAGCCGAGTGGTTCTTGTGGGAGAACAACCCCATTTGGCTCACTAACTTCACACACCATCAGGCTTCCAAGCAGCTCTCAAGGAAACTCAGTTTTCACACTCTATGCTTAGTGCCCTTTGAGTGCATTATCTAGGAATGAACCTGGTAGAGCATCCCACACAAACGAATGCTCCACATGCGGGTTTCACATGATACCAACTCCACATTCTCAGGCAACTTCAGCGCCACAGCCATTTTCAGATAGCCCTCAATGCAAAGGCTCTAGACGCAAATATTGGTGTGCGAGCTGATTCAATCAAGGAAACACTGCATGTTGGTGAAGGGCATATTGAAGAAGGATCAGCCGAGTGATTCTTGTGGGAGAACAACTCCAATTTGGCTCACTAACTTCACACACCATCAGGCTTCCAAGCAGCTCTCAAGGAAACTCAGTTTTCACACTCTATGCTTAGTGCCCTTTGAGTGCCTAGGACTGAAATGAAGCTTGGTGAGCATCCCACACAAACGAATGCTCCACATGCGGGTTTCACATGCCACCAACTCCACATTCACAGGCAACTTCAGTGCCACAGCCGTTTTCAGATAGCCCTCAATGCAAAGCTCTAGACGCAAATATTGGTGTGAGAGCTAATTCAATCAAGGAAACACTGCATGTTGGTGAAGGGCATATTGAAGAAGGATCAGCCGAGTGGTTCTTGTGGGAGAACAACTCCATTTGGCTCACTAACTTCACACACCATCAGGCTTCCAAGCAGCTCTCAAGGAAACTCAGTTTTCACACTCTATGCTTACTGCCAATTGAGTGCATTATCTAGGAATGAACCTGGTACAGCATCCCACACAAACAAATGCTCCACATGCGGGTTTCACATGCCACCAACTCCACATTCACAGGCAACCTCAGCGCCACAGACGTTTTCAGATAGCCCTCAATGCAAAGGCTCTAGACACAAATATTGGTGTGAGAGCTAATTCAATCAAGGAAACACTGCATGTTGGTGAAGGGCATATTGAAGAAGGATCAACCGAGTGGTTCTTGTGGGAGAACAACTCCATTTGGCTCACTAACTTCACACACCATCAGGCTTCCAAGCAGCTCTCAAGGAAACTCAGTTTTCACACTCTATGCTTAGTGCCCTTTGAGTGCCTAGGACTGAAATGAAGCTTGGTGAGCATCCCACACAAACGAATGCTCCACATGCGGGTTTCACATGCCACCAACTCCACATTCTCAGGCAACTTCAGCGCCACAGCCATTTTCAGATAGCCCTCAATGCAAAGGCTCTAGACGCAAATATTGGTGTGAGAGCTAATTCAGTCAAGGAAACACTGCATGTTGGAGAAGGGCATATTGAAGAAGGATCAGCCGAGTGGTTCTTGTGGGAGAACAACTCCATTTGGCTCACTAACTTCACACACCATCAGGCTTTCAAGCAGCTCTCAAGGAAACTCAGTTTTCACACTCTATGCTTAGTGCCCTTTGAGTGCATTATCTAGGAATGAACCTAGTAGAGCATGCCACACAAACGAATGCTCCACATGCGGGTTTCACATGCCTCCAACTCCACATTCTCAGGCAACTTCAGCGCCACAGCCGTTTTCAGATAGCCCTCAATGCAAAGGCTCTAGACGCAAATATTGGTGTGAGAGCTAATTCAATCAAGTAAACACTGCATGTTGGTGAAGGGCATATTGAAGAAGGATCAGCCGAGTGGTTCTTGTGGGAGAACAACTCCATTTGGCTCACTAACTTCACACACCATCAGGCTTCCAAGCAGCTCTCAAGGAAACTCAGTTTTCACACTCTATGCTTAGTGCCCTTTGAATGCCTAGGACTGAAATGAAACTTGGTGAGCATGCCACACAAACGAATGCTCCACATGCGGGTTTCACATGCCACCAACTCCACATTCTCAGGCACCTTCACCGCCACAGCCGTTTTCAGATAGCCCTCAATGCAAAGGTTCTAGACGCAAATATTGGTGTGAGAGCTAATTCAATCAAGGAAACACTGCATGTTGGTGAAGGGCATATTGAAGAAGGATCAGCCGAGTGGTTCTTGTGGGAGAACAACTCCATTTGGCTCACTAACTTCACACACCATCAGGCTTCCAAGCAGCTCTCAAGGAAACTCAGTTTTCACACTCTATGCTTAGTGCCCTTTGAGTGCCTAGGACTGAAATGAAGCTTGGTGAGCATCCCACACAAACGAATGCTCCACATGCGGGTTTCACATGCCACCAACTCCACATTCACAGGCAACTTCAGCGCCACAGCCGTTTTCAGATAGCACTCAATGCAAAGGCTCTAGACGCAAATATGGGTGTGAGAGCTAATTCAATCAAGGAAACACTGCATGTTGGTGAAGGGCATATTGAAGAAGGATCAGCCGAGTGGTTCTTGTGGGAGAACAACTCCATTTGGCTCACTAACTTCACACACCATCAGGCTTCCAAGCAGCTCTCAAGGAAACTCAGTTTTCACACTCTATGCTTTGTGCCCTTTGAGTGCCTAGGACTGAAATGAACCTTGGTGAGCATGCCACACAAACGAATGCTCCACATGCGGGTTTTTCATGCCACCAACTCCACATTCTCAGGCAACTTCAGCGCCACAGCCGTTTTCAGATAGCACTCAATGCAAAGGCTCTAGACGCAAATATTGGTGTGAGAGCTAATTCAATCAAGGAAACACTGCATGTTGGTGAAGGGCATATTGAAGAAGGATCAGCCGAGTGGTTCTTGTGGGAGAACAACTCCATTTGGCTCACTAACTTCACACACCATCAGGCTTCCAAGCAGCTCTCAAGGAAACTCAGTTTTCACACTCTATGCTTAGTGCACTTTGAGTGCCTAGGACTAAAATGAAGCTTGGTGAGCATCCCACACAAACGAATGCTCCACATGCGGGTTTCACATGCCTCCAACTCCACATTCACAGGCAACTTCAGCGCCACAGCCATTTTCAGATAGCACTCAATGCAAAGGCTCTAGACGCAAATATTGGTGTGAGAGCTAATTCAATCAAGGAAACACTGCATGTTGGTGAAGGGCATATTGAAGAAGTATCAGCCGAGTGGTTCTTGTGGGGGAACAACTCCATTTGGCTCACTAACTTCACACACCATCAGGCTTCCAAGCAGCTCTCAAGGAAACTCAGTTTTCACACTCTATGCTTGGTGCCCTTTGAGTGCATTATCTAGGAATGAACCTGGTAGAGCATCCCACACAAACGAATGCTCCACATGCGGGTTTCACATGCCACCAACTCCACATTCACAGGCAACTTCTGCGCCACAGCGATTTTCAGATAGCCCTCAATGCAAAGGCTCTAGACGCAAATATTTGTGTGAGAGCTAATTCAATCAAGGAAACACTGCATGTTGGTGAAGGGCATATTGAAGAAGGATCAGCCGAGTGGTTCTTGTGGGAGAACAACTCCATTTGGCTCACTAACTTCACACACCATCAGGCTTCCAAGCAGCTCTCAAGGAAACTCAGTTTTCACACTCTATGCTTAGTGCCCTTTGAGTGCCTAGGACTGAAATGAAGCTTGGTGAGCATGCCACACAAACGAATGCTCCACATGCGGGTTTCACATGCCACCAACTCCACATTCTCAGGCACCTTCACCGCCACAGCCATTTTCAGATAGCCCTCAATGCAAAGGCTCTAGACGCAAATATTGGTGTGAGAGCTAATTCAATCAAGGAAACACTGCATGTTGGTGAAGGGCATATTGAAGAAGGATCAGCCGAGTGGTTCTTGTGGGAGAACAACTCCATTTGGCTCACTAACTTCACACACCATCAGGCTTCCAAGCAGCTCTCAAGGAAACTCAGTTTTCACACTCTATGCTTAGTGCCCTTTGAGTGCATTATCTAGGAATGAACCTGGTAGAGCATCCCACACAAACGAATGCTCCACATGCGGGTTTCACATGCCACCAACTCCACATTCACAGGCACCTTCACCGCCACAGCCGTTTTCAGATAGCCCTCAATGCAAAGGCTCTAGCCGCAAATATTGGTGTGAAAGCTAATTCAATCAAGGAAACACTGCATGTTGGGGAAGGGCATATTGAACAAGGATCAGCCGAGTGGTTCTTGTGGGAGAACAACTCCATTTGGCTCACTAACTTCACACACCATCAGGCTTCCAAGCAGCTCTCAAGGAAACTCAGTTTTCACACTCTATGCTTAGTGCCCTTTGAGTGCATTATCTAGGAATGAACGTGGTAGAGCATGCCACACAAACGAATGCTCCACATGCGGGTTTCACATGCCACCAACTCCACATTCACAGGCAACTTCAGTGCCACAGCCGTTTTCAGATAGCCCTCAATGCAAAGGCTCTAGACGCAAATATTGGTGTGAGAGCTAATTCAATCAAGGAAACACTGCATGTTGGTGAAGGGCATATTGAAGAAGGATCAGCCGAGTGGTTCTTGTGGGAGAACAACTCCATTTGGCTCACTAACTTCACACACCATCAGGCTTCCAAGCAGCTCTCAAGGAAACTCAGTTTTCACACTCTATGCTTAGTGCCCTTTGAGTGCATTTTCTAGGAATGAACGTGGTAGAGCATGCCACAAAAACGAATGCTCCACATGCGGGTTTCACATGCCACCAACTCCACATTCTCAGGCAACTTCAGCGCCACAGCCGTTTTCAGATAGCCCTCAATGCAAAGGCTCTAGACGCAAATATTGGTGTGAGAGCTAATTCAATCAAGGAAACACTGCATGTTGGTGAAGGGCATATTGAAGAAGGATCAGCCGAGTGGTTCTTGTGGGAGAACAACTCCATTTGGCTCACCAACTTCACACACCATCAGGCTTCCAAGCAGCTCTCAAGGAAACTCAGTTTTCACACTCTATGCTTAGTGCCCTTTGAGTGCATTTTCTAGGAATGAACGTGGTAGAGCATGTCACACAAACGAATGCTCCACATGCGGGTTTCACATGCCACCAACTCCACATTCACAGGCAACTTCAGCGCCACAGCCGTTTTCAGATAGCCCTCAATGCAAAGGCTCTAGACGCAAATATTGGTGTGAGAGCTAATTCAATCAAGGAAACACTGCATGTTGGTGAAGGGCATATTGAAGAAGGATCAGCCGAGTGGTTCTTGTGGGAGAACAACTCCATTTGGCTCACTAACTTCACACACCATCAGGCTTCCAAGCAGCTCTCAAGGAAACTCAGTTTTCACACTCTATGCTTAGTGCCCTTTGAGTGCATTATCTAGGAATGAACCTGGTAGAGCATCCCACACAAACGAATGCTCCACATGCGGGTTTCACATGCCACCAACTCCACATTCACAGGCACCTTCACCGCCACAGCCGTTTTCAGATAGCCCTCAATGCAAAGGCTCTAGCCGCAAATATTGGTGTGAAAGCTAATTCAATCAAGGAAACACTGCATGTTGATGAAGGGCATATTGAACAAGGATCAGCCGAGTGGTTCTTGTGGGAGAACAACTCCATTTGGCTCACTAACTTCACACACCATCAGGCTTCCAAGCAGCTCTCAAGGAAACTCAGTTTTCACACTCTATGCTTAGTGCCCTTTGAGTGCATTATCTAGGAATGAACGTGGTAGAGCATGCCACACAAACGAATGCTCCACATGCGGGTTTCACATGCCACCAACTCCACATTCACAGGCAACTTCAGTGCCACAGCCGTTTTCAGATAGCCCTCAATGCAAAGGCTCTAGACGCAAATATTGGTGTGAGAGCTAATTCAATCAAGGAAACACTGCATGTTGGTGAAGGGCATATTGAAGAAGGATCAGCCGAGTGGTTCTTGTGGGAGAACAACTCCATTTGGCTCACTAACTTCACACACCATCAGGCTTCCAAGCAGCTCTCAAGGAAACTCAGTTTTCACACTCTATGCTTAGTGCCCTTTGAGTGCATTATCTAGGAATGAACCTGGTAGAGCATCCCACAAAAACGAATGCTCCACATGCGGGTTTCACATGCCACCAACTCCACATTCACAGGCAACTTCAGCGCCACAGCCGTTTTCAGATAGCCCTCAATGCAAAGGCTCTAGACGCAAATATTGGTGTGAGAGCTAATTCAATCAAGGAAACACTGCATGTTGGTGAAGGGCATATTGAAGAAGGATCAGCCGAGTGGTTCTTGTGGGAGAACAACTCCATTTGGCTCACTAACTTCACACACCATCAGGCTTCCAAGCAGCTCTCAAGGAAACTCAGTTTTCACACTCTATGCTTAGTGCCCTTTGAGTGCATTTTCTAGGAATGAACGTGGTAGAGCATGCCACAAAAACGAATGCTCCACATGCGGGTTTCACATGCCACCAACTCCACATTCTCAGGCAACTTCAGCGCCACAGCCGTTTTCAGATAGCCCTCAATGCAAAGGCTCTAGACGCAAATATTGGTGTGAGAGCTAATTCAATCAAGGAAACACTGCATGTTGGTGAAGGGCATATTGAAGAAGGATCAGCCGAGTGGTTCTTGTGGGAGAACAACTCCATTTGGCTCACTAACTTCACACACCATCAGGCTTCCAAGCAGCTCTCAAGGAAACTCAGTTTTCACACTCTATGCTTAGTGCCCTTTGAGTGCATTTTCTAGGAATGAACGTGGTAGAGCATGTCACACAAACGAATGCTCCACATGCGGGTTTCACATGCCACCAACTCCACATTCACAGGCAACTTCAGCGCCACAGCCGTTTTCAGATAGCCCTCAATGCAAAGGCTCTAGACGCAAATATTGGTGTGAGAGCTAATTCAATCAAGGAAACACTGCATGTTGGTGAAGGGCATCTTGAAGAAGGATCAGCCGAGTGGTTCTTGTGGGAGAACAACTCCATTTGGCTCACTAACTTCACACACCATCAGGCTTCCAAGCAGCTCTCAAGGAAACTCAGTTTTCACACTCTATGCTTAGTGCCCTTTGAGTGCATTATCTAGGAATGAACGTGGTAGAGCATGCCACACAAACGAATGCTCCACATGCGGGTTTCACATGCCACCAACTCCACATTCACAGGCAACTTCAGCGCCACAGCCGTTTTCAGATAGCCCTCAATGCAAAGGCTCTAGACGCAAATATTGGTGTGAGAGCTAATTCAATCAAGGAAACACTGCATGTTGGTGAAGGGCATATTGAAGAAGGATCAGCCGAGTGGTTCTTGTGGGAGAACAACTCCATTTGGCTCACTAACTTCACACACAATCAGGCTTCCAAGCAGCTCTCAAGGAAACTCAGTTTTCACACTCTATGCTTAGTGCCCTTTGAGTGCATTATCTAGGAATGAACCTGGTGAGCATCCCACACAAACGAATGCTCCACATGCGGGTTTCACATGCCACCAACTCCACATTCTCAGGCACCTTCACCGCCACAGCCGTTTTCAGATAGCCCTCAATGCAAAGATTATAGACGCAAATATTGGTGTGAGAGTTAATTCAATCAAGGAAACACTGCATGTTGGTGAAGGGCATATTGAAGAAGGATCAGCCGAGTGGTTCTTGTGGGAGAACAACTCCATTTGGCTCACTAACTTCACACACCATCAGGCTTCCAAGCAGCTCTCAAGGAAACTCAGTTTTCACACTCTATGCTTAGTGCCCTTTGAGTGTCTAGGACTGAAATGAAGCTTGGTGAGCATCCCACACAAACCAATGCTCCACATGCGGGTTTCACATGCCACCAACTCCACATTCACAGGCAACTTCAGCGCCACAGCCGTTTTCAGATAGCCCTCAATGCAAAGGCTCTAGACGCAAATATTGGTGTGAGAGCTAATTCAATCAAGGAAACACTGCATGTTGGTGAAGGGCATATTGAAGAAGGATCAGCTGAGTGGTTCTTGTGGGAGAACAACTCCATTTGGCTCACTAACTTCACACACCATCAGGCTTCCAAGCAGCTCTCAAGGAAACTCAGTTTTCACACTCTATGCTTAGTGCCCTTTGAGTGCCTAGGACTGAAATGAAGCTTGGTGAGCATCCCACACAAACGAATGCTCCACATGCGGGTTTCACATGCCACCAACTCCACATTCACAGGCAACTTCAGCGCCATAGCCGTTTTCAGATAGCACTCAATGCAAAGGCTCTAGACGCAAATATTGGTGTGAGAGCTAATTCAATCAAGGAAACACTGCATGTTGGTGAAGGGCATATTGAAGAAGGATCAGCCGAGTGGTTCTTGTGGGAGAACAACTCCATTTGGCTCACTAACTTCACACACCATCAGGGTTCCAAGCAGCTCTCAAGGAAACTCAGTTTTCACACTCTATGCTTAGTGCCCTTTGAGTGCATTATCTAGGAATGATCGTGGTAGAGCATCAAACACAAACGAATGCTCCACATGCGGGTTTCACATGCCACCAACTCCACATTCACAGGCAACTTCAGCGCCACAGCCGTTTTCAGATAGCCCTCAATGCAAAGGCTCTAGACGCAAATATTGGTGTGAGAGCTAATTCAATCAAGGAAACACTGCATGTTGGTGAAGGGCATATTGAAGAAGTATCAGCCGGGTGGTTCTTGTGGGAGAACAACTCCATTTGGCTCACTAACTTCACACACCATCAGGCTTCCAAGCAGCTCTCAAGGAAACTCAGTTTTCACACTCTATGCTTAGTGCCCTTTGAGTACCTAGGACTGAAATGAAGCTTAGTGAGCATTCCACACAAACCAATGCTCCACATGCGGGTTTCACATGCCACCAACTCCACATTCACAGGCAACTTCAGCGCCACAGCCGTTTTCAGATAGCCCTCAATGGAAAGGCTCTAGACGCAAATATTGGTGTGAGAGCTAATTCAATCAAGGAAACACTGCATGTTGGTGAAGGGCATATTGAAGAAGGATCAGCCGAGTGGTTTCTTGTGGGAGAACAACTCCATTTGGCTCACTAACTTCACACACCATCAGGCTTCCAAGCAGCTCTCAAGGAAACTCAGTTTTCACACTCTATGCTTAGTGCCCTTTGAGTACCTAGGACTGAAATGAAGCTTAGTGAGCATTCCACACAAACCAATGCTCCACATGCGGGTTTCACATGCCACCAACTCCACATTCACAGGCAACTTCAGCGCCACAGCCGTTTTCAGATAGCCCTCAATGGAAAGGCTCTAGACGCAAATATTGGTGTGAGAGCTAATTCAATCAAGGAAACACTGCATGTTGGTGAAGGGCATATTGAAGAAGGATCAGCCGGGTGGTTCTTGTGGGAGAACAACTCCATTTGGCTCACTAACTTCACACACCATCAGGCTTGCAAGCAGCTCTCAAGGAAACTCAGTTTTCACACTCTATGCTTAGTGCCCTTTGAGTGCACTACCTAGGAATGAACCTGGTAGAGCATCCCACACAAACGAATTCTCCACATGCGGGTTTCACATGCCACCAACTCCACATTCTCAGGCAACTTCAGCGCCACAGCCGTTTTCAGATAGCCATCAATGCAAAGACTCTAGACGCAAATATTGTTGTGAGAGCTAATTCAATCAAGGAAACACTGCATGTTGGTGAAGGGCATATTGAAGAAGGATCAGCCGAGTGGTTCTTGTGGGAGAACAACTCCATTTGGCTCACTAAATTCACACACCATCAGGCTTCCAAGCAGCTCTCAAGGAAACTCAGTTTTCACACTCTATGCTTTAGTGCCCTTTGAGTGCATTATCTAGGAATGAACCTGGTAGAGCATCCCACACAAACGAATGCTCCACATGCGGGTTTCACATGCCACCAACTCCACATTCTCAGGCAACTTCACCGCCACATCCGTTTTCAGATAGCCCTCAATGCAAAGGCTCTAGACGCAAATATTGGTGTGAGAGCTAATTCAATCAAGGAAACACTGCATGTTGGTGAAGGGCATATTGAAGAAGGATCAGCCGAGTGGTTCTTGTGGGAGAACAACTCCATTTGGCTCACTAACTTCACACACCATCAGGCTTCCAAGCAGCTCTCAAGGAAACTCAGTTTTCACACTCTATGCTTAGTGCCCTTTGAGTGCATTTTCTAGGAATGAACGTGGTAGAGCATGCCACACAAACGAATGCTCCACATGCGGGTTTCACATGCCACCAACTCCACATTCACAGGCAACTTCAGCGCCACAGCCGTTTTCAGATAGCCCTCAATGCAAAGGCTCTAGACGCAAATATTGGTGTGAGAGCTACTTCAATCAAGGAAACACTGCATGTTGGTGAAGGGCATATTGAAGAAGGATCAGCCGAGTGGTTCTTGTGGGAGAACAACTCCATTTGGCTCACTAACTTCACACACCATCAGGCTTCCAAGCAGCTCTCAAGGAAACTCAGTTTTCACACTCTATGCTTAGTGCCCTTTGAGTGCATTATCTAGGAATGAACGTGGTAGAGCATGCCACACAAACGAATGCTCCACATGCGGGTTTCACATGCCACCAACTCCACATTCACAGGCAACTTCAGCGCCACAGCCATTTTCAGATAGCCCTCAATGCAAAGGCTCTAGACGCAAATATTGGTGTGAGAGCTAATTCAATCAAGGAAACACTGCATGTTGGTGAAGGGCATATTGAAGAAGGATCAGCCGAGTGGTTCTTGTGGGAGAACAACTCCATTTGGCTCACTAACTTCACACACCATCAGGCTTCCAAGCAGCTCTCAAGGAAACTCAGTTTTCACACTCTATGCTTAGTGCCCTTTGAGTGCCTAGGACTGAAATGAAGCTTGGTGAGCATCCCACACAAACGAATGCTCCACATGCGGGTTTCACATGCCACCAACTCCACATTCACAGGCAACTTCAGCGCCATAGCCGTTTTCAGATAGCCCTCAATGCAAAGGCTCTAGACGCAAATATTGGTGTGAGAGCTACTTCAATCAAGGAAACACTGCATGTTGGTGAAGGGCATATTGAAGAAGGATCAGCCGAGTGGTTCTTGTGGGAGAACAACTCCATTTGGCTCACTAACTTCACACACCATCAGGCTTCCAAGCAGCTCTCAAGGAAACTCAGTTTTCACACTCTATGCTTAGTGCCCTTTGAGTGCATTATCTAGGAATGAACCTGGTAGAGCATGCCACACAAACGAATGCTCCACATGCGGGTTTCACATGCCACCAACTCCACATTCACAGGCAACTTCAGCGCCACAGCCGTTTTCAGATAGCCCTCAATGCAAAGGCTCTAGACACAAATATTGGTGTGAGAGCTAATTCAATCAAGGAAACACTGCATGTTGGTGAAGGGCATATTGAAGAAGGATCAGCCGAGTGGTTCTTGTGGGAGAACAACTCCATTTGGCTCACTAACTTCACAAACCATCAGGCTTCCAAGCAGCTCTCAAGGAAACTCAGTTTTCACACTCTATGCTTAGTGCCCTTTGAGTACCTAGGACTGAAATGAAGCTTGGTGAGCATGCCACACAAACTAATGCTCCACATGCGGGTTTCACATGCCACCAACTCCACATTCACAGGCAACTTCAGCGCCACAGCCGTTTTCAGATAGCCCTCAATGCAAAGGCTCTAGACGCAAATATTGGTGTGAGAGCTAATTCAATCAAGGAAACACTGCATGTTGGTGAAGGGCATATTGAAGAAGGATCAGCCGAGTGGTTCTTGTGGGAGAACAACTCCATTTGGCTCACTAACTTCACACACCATCAGGCTTCCAAGCAGCTCTCAAGGAAACTCAGTTTTCACACTCTATGCTTAGTGCCCTTTGAGTGTCTAGGACTGAAATGAACCTGGGAGAGCATCCCACACAAACGAATGCTCCACATGCGGGTTTCACATGCCACCAACTCCACATTCACAGGCAACTTCAGCGCCACAGCCGTTTTCAGATAGCCCTCAATGCAAAGGCTCTAGACGCAAATATTGGTGTGAGAGCTACTTCAATCAAGGAAACACTGCATGTTGGTGAAGGGCATATTGAAGAAGGATCAGCCGAGTGGTTCTTGTGGGAGAACAACTCCATTTGGCTCACTAACTTCACACACCATCAGGCTTCCAAGCAGCTCTCAAGGAAACTCAGTTTTCACACTCTATGCTTAGTGCCCTTTGAGTGCCTAGGACTGAAATGAAGCTTGGTGAGCATCCCACACAAACGAATGCTCCACATGCGGGTTTCA
>NW_026696171.1:0-20164 GCF_030435755.1 Ochotona princeps | reverse complement strand
TTTGCCTGTGAATGTGGAGTTGGTGGCATGTGAAACCCGCATGTGGAGCATTCGTTTGTGTGGGATGCTCTACCAGGTTCATTCCTAGATAATGCACTCAAAGGGCACTAAGCATAGACTGTGAAAACTGAGTTTCCTTGAGAGCTGCTTGGAAGCCTGATGGTGTGTGAAGTTAGTGAGGCAAATGGAGTTGTTCTCCCACAAGAACCACTCGGCTGATCCTTCTTCAATATGCCCTTCACCAACATGCAGTGTTTCCTTGATTGAATTAGCTCTCACACCAATATTTGCGTCTAGAGCCTTTGCATTGAGGGCTATCTGAAAACGGCTGTGGCGCTGAAGTTGCCTGTGAATGTGGAGTTGGTGGCATGTGAAACCCGCATGTGGAGCATTCGTTTGTGTGGGATGCTCTACCAGGTTCATTCCTAGATAATGCACTCAAAGGGCACTAAGCATAGAGTGTGAAAACTGAGTTTCCTTGAGAGCTGCTTGGAAGCCTGATGGTGTGTGAAGTTAGTGAGCCAAATGGCGTTGTTCTCCCACAAGTACCACTCGGCTGATCCTTCTTCAATATGCCCTTCACCAACATGCAGTGTTTCCTTGATTGAATTAGCTCTCACACCAATATTTGCGTCTAGAGCCTTTGCATTGAGGGCTATCTGAAAACGGCTGTGGCGCTGAAGTTGCCTGTGAATGTGGAGTTGGTGGCATGTGAAACCCGCATGTGGAGCATTCGTTTGTGTGGGATGCTCTACCAGGTTCATTCCTAGATAATGCACTCAAAGGGCACTAAGCATAGAGTGTGAAAACTGAGTTTCCTTGAGAGCTGCTTGGAAGCCTGATGCTGTGTGAAGTTAGTGAGCCAAATGGAGTTGTTCTCCCACAAGAACCACTCGGCTGATCCTTCTTCAATATGCCCTTCACCAACATGCAGTGTTTCCTTGATTGAATTAGCTCTCACACCAATATTTGCGTCTAGAGCCTTTGCATTGAGGGCTATCTGAAAACGGCTGTGGCGCTGAAGTTGCCTGTGAATGTGGAGTTGGTGGCATGTGAAACCCGCATGTGGAGCATTCGTTTGTGTGGGATGCTCTACCAGGTTCATTCCTAGATAATGCACTCAAAGGGCACTAAGCATAGAGTGTGAAAACTGAGTTTCCTTGAGAGCTGCTTGGAAGCCTGATGGTGTGTGTAGTGAGCCAAATGGAGTTGTTCTCCCACAAGAACCACTCGGCTGATCCTTCTTCAATATGCCCTTCACCAACATGCAGTGTTTCCTTGATTGAATTAGCTCTCACACCAATATTTGCGTCTAGAGCCTTTGCATTGAGGGCTATCTGAAAACGGCTGTGGCGCTGAAGTTGCCTGTGAATGTGGAGTTGGTGGCATGTGAAACCCGCATGTGGAGCATTCGTTTGTGTGGGATGCTGACCAAGCTTCATTTCAGTCCTAGGCAAACATAGAGCCCTAAGCATAGAGTGTGAAAACTGAGTTTCCTTGAGAGCTGCTTGGAAGCCTGATGGTGTGTGAAGTTAGTGAGCCAAATGGAGTTGTTCTCCCACAAGAACCACTCGGCTGATCCTTCTTCAATATGCCCTTCACCAACATGCAGTGTTTCCTTGATTGAATTAGCTCTCACACCAATATTTGCGTCTAGAGCCTTTGCATTGAGGGCTATCTGAAAACGGCTGTGGCGCTGAAGTTGCCTGTGAATGTGGAGTTGGTGGCATGTGAAACCCGCATGTGGAGCATTCGTTTGTGTGGGATGCTCTACCAGGTTCATTCCTAGATAATGCACTCAAAGGGCACTAAGCATAGAGTGTGAAAACTGAGTTTCCTTGAGAGCTGCTTGGAAGCCTGATGGTGTGTGAAGTTAGTGAGGCAAATGGAGTTGTTCTCCCACAAGAACCACTCGGCTGATCCTTCTTCAATATGCCCTTCACCAACATGCAGTGTTTCCTTGATTGAATTAGCTCTCACACCAATATTTGCGTCTAGAGCCTTTGCATTGAGGGCTATCTGAAAACGGCTGTGGCGCTGAAGTTGCCTGTGAATGTGGAGTTGGTGGCATGTGAAACCCGCATGTGGAGCATTCGTTTGTGTATGATGCTCTACCAGGTTCATTCCTAGATAATGCACTCAAAGGGCACTAAGCATAGAGTGTGAAAACTGAGTTTCCTTGAGAGCTGCTTGGAAGCCTGATGGTGTGTGAAGTTAGTGAGCCAAATGGCGTTGTTCTCCCACAAGTACCACTCGGCTGATCCTTCTTCAATATGCCCTTCACCAACATGCAGTGTTTCCTTGATTGAATTAGCTCTCACACCAATATTTGCGTCTAGAGCCTTTGCATTGAGGGCTATCTGAAAACGGCTGTGGCGCTGAAGTTGCCTGTGAATGTGGAGTTGGTGGCATGTGAAACCCGCATGTGGAGCATTCGTTTGTGTGGGATGCTCTACCAGGTTCATTCCTAGATAATGCACTCAAAGGGCACTAAGCATAGAGTGTGAAAACTGAGTTTCCTTGAGAGCTGCTTGGAAGCCTGATGCTGTGTGAAGTTAGTGAGCCAAATGGAGTTGTTCTCCCACAAGAACCACTCGGCTGATCCTTCTTCAATATGCCCTTCACCAACATGCAGTGTTTCCTTGATTGAATTAGCTCTCACACCAATATTTGCGTCTAGAGCCTTTGCATTGAGGGCTATCTGAAAACGGCTGTGGCGCTGAAGTTGCCTGTGAATGTGGAGTTGGTGGCATGTGAAACGCGCATGTGGAGCATTCGTTTGTGTGGGATGCTCTACCAGGTTCATTCCTAGATAATGCACTCAAAGGGCACTAAGCATAGAGTGTGAAAACTGAGTTTCCTTGAGAGCTGCTTGGAAGCCTGATGGTGTGTGTAGTGAGCCAAATGGAGTTGTTCTCCCACAAGAACCACTCGGCTGATCCTTCTTCAATATGCCCTTCACCAACATGCAGTGTTTCCTTGATTGAATTAGCTCTCACACCAATATTTGCGTCTAGAGCCTTTGCATTGAGGGCTATCTGAAAACGGCTGTGGCGCTGAAGTTGCCTGTGAATGTGGAGTTGGTGGCATGTGAAACCCGCATGTGGAGCATTCGTTTGTGTGGGATGCTCTACCAGGTTCATTCCTAGATAATGCACTCAAAGGGCACTAAGCATAGAGTGTGAAAACTGAGTTTCCTTGAGAGCTGCTTGGAAGCCTGATGCTGTGTGAAGTTAGTGAGCCAAATGGAGTTGTTCTCCCACAAGAACCACTCGGCTGATCCTTCTTCAATATGCCCTTCACCAACATGCAGTGTTTCCTTGATTGAATTAGCTCTCACACCAATATTTGCGTCTAGAGCCTTTGCATTGAGGGCTATCTGAAAACGGCTGTGGCGCTGAAGTTGCCTGTGAATGTGGAGTTGGTGGCATGTGAAACCCGCATGTGGAGCATTCGTTTGTGTGGGATGCTGACCAAGCTTCATTTCAGTCCTAGGCAAACATAGAGCCCTAAGCATAGAGTGTGAAAACTGAGTTTCCTTGAGAGCTGCTTGGAAGCCTGATGGTGTGTGAAGTTAGTGAGCCAAATGGAGTTGTTCTCCCACAAGAACCACTCGGCTGATCCTTCTGCAATATGCCCTTCACCAACATGCAGTGTTTCCTTGATTGAATTAGCTCTCACACCAATATTTGCGTCTAGAGCCTTTGCATTGAGGGCTATCTGAAAACGGCTGTGGCGCTGAAGTTGCCTGTGAATGTGGAGTTGGTGGCATGTGAAACCCGCATGTGGAACATTCGTTTGTGTGGGATGCTCTACCAGGTTCATTCCTAGATAATGCATTCAAAGAGCACTAAACATAGAGTGTCAAAACTGAGTTTCCTTGAGAGCTGCTTGGAAGCCTGATGGTGTGTGAAGTTAGTGAGCCAAATGGAGTTGTTCTCCCACAAGAACCACTCGGCTGATCCTTCTTCAATATGCCCTTCACCAACATGCAGTGTTTCCTTGATTGAGTTAGCTCTCACACCAATATTTGCGTCTAGAGCCTTTGCATTGAGGGCTATCTGAAAACGGCTGTGGCGCTGAAGTTGCCTGTGAATGTGGAGTTGGTGGCATGTGAAACCCGCATGTGGAGCATTCGTTTGTGTGGGATGCTCTACCAGGTTCATTCCTAGATAATGCACTCAAAGGGCACTAAGCATAGAGTGTGAAAACTGAGTTTCCTTGAGAGCTGCTTGGAAGCCTGATGGTGTGTGAAGTTAGTGAGCCAAATGGAGTTGTTCTCCCACAAGAACCACTCGGCTGATCCTTCTTCAATATGCCCTTCACCAACATGCAGTGTTTCCTTGATTGAATTAGCTCTCACACCAATATTTGCGTCTAGAGCCTTTGCATTGAGGGCTATCTGAAAACGGCTGTGGCGCTGAAGTTGCCTGTGAATGTGGAGTTGGTGGCATGTGAAACCCGCATGTGGAGCATTCGTTTGTGTGGGATGCTGACCAAGCTTAATTTCAGTCCTAGGCACACATAGAGCACTAAGCATAGAGTGTGAAAACTGAGTTTCCTTGAGAGCTGCTTGGAAGCCTGATGGTGTGTGAAGTTAGTGAGCCAAATGGAGTTGTTCTCCCACAAGAACCACTCGGCTGATCCTTCTTCAATATGCCCTTCACCAACATGCAGTGTTTCCTTGATTGAATTAGCTCTCACACCAATATTTGCGTCTAGAGCCTTTGCATTGAGGGCTATCTGAAAACAGCTGTGGCGCTGAAGTTGCCTGTGAATGTGGAGTTGGTGGCATGTGAAACCCGCATGTGGAGCATTCGTTTGTGTGGGATGCTCTCCAAGCTTCCTTTCAGTCCTAGGCACTCAAAGGGCACTAAGCATAGAGTGTGAAAACTGAGTTTCCTTGAGAGCTGCTTGGAAGCCTGATGGTGTGTGTAGTGAGCCAAATGGAGTTGTTCTCCCACAAGAACCACTCGGCTGATCCTTCTTCAATATGCCATTCACCAACACGCAGTGTTTCCTTGATTGAATTAGCTCTCACACCAATATTTGCGTCTAGAGCCTTTGCATTGAGGGCTATCTGAAAACGGCTGTGGCGCTGAAGTTGCCTGTGAATGTGGAGTTGGTGGCATGTGAAACCCGCATGTGGAGCATTCGTTTGTGTGGGATGCTCTACCAGGTTCATTCCTAGATAATGCACTCAAAGGGCACTAAGCATACAGTGTGAAACCTGAGTTTCCTTGAGAGCTGCTTGGAAGCCTGATGGTGTGTGAAGTTAGTGAGCCAAATGGCGTTGTTCTCCCACAAGTACCACTCGGCTGATCCTTCTTCAATATGCCCTTCACCAACATGCAGTGTTTCCTTGATTGAATTAGCTCTCACACCAATATTTGCGTCTAGAGCCTTTGCATTGAGGGCTATCTGAAAACGGCTGTGGTGCTGAAGTTGCCTGTGAATGTGGAGTTGGTGGCATGTGAAACCCGCATGTGGAGCATTCGTTTGTGTGGGATGCTCTACCAGGTTCATTCCTAGATAATGCACTCAATGGTCACTAAGCATAGACTGTGAAAACTGAGTTTCCTTGAGAGCTGCTTGGAAGCCTGATGGTGTGTGAAGTTAGTTAGCCAAATGGAGTTGTTCTCCCACAAGAACCACTCGGCTGATCCTTCTTCAATATGCCCTTCACCAACATGCAGTGTTTCCTTGATTGAATTAGCTCTCACACCAATATTTGCGTCTAGAGCCTTTGCATTGAGGGCTATCTGAAAACGGCTGTGGCGCTGAAGTTGCCTGTGAATGTGGAGTTGGTGGCATGTGAAACCCGCATGTGGAGCATTCGTTTGTGTGGGATGCTCTACCAGGTTCATTTCAGTCCTAGGCACTCAAAGGGCACTAAGCATAGAGTGTGAAAACTGAGTTTCCTTGAGAGCTGCTTGGAAGCCTGATGGTGTGTGAAGTTAGTGAGCCAAATGGAGTTGTTCTGCCACAAGAACCACTCGGCTGATCCTTCTTCAATATGCCCTTCACCAACATGCAGTGTTTCCTTGATTGAATTAGCTCTCACACCAATATTTGCGTCTAGAGCCTTTGCATTGAGGGCTATCTGAAAACGGCTGTGGCGCTGAAGTTGCCTGTGAATGTGGAGTTGGTGGCATGTGAAACCCGCATGTGGAGCATTCGTTTGTGTGGGATGCTCTACCAGGTTCATTCCTAGATAATGCACTCAAAGGGCACTAAGCATGGAGTGTGAAAACTGAAGTTCCTTGAGAGCTGCTTGGAAGCCTGATGGTGTGTGAAGTTAGTGAGCCAAATGGAGTTGTTCTCCCACAAGAACCATTCGGCTGATCCTTCTTCAATATGCCCTTCACCAACATGCAGTGTTTCCTTGATTGAATTAGCTCTCACACCAATATTTGCGTCTAGAGCCTTTGCATTGAGGGCTATCTGAAAACGGCTGTGGCGCTGAAGTTGCCTGTGAATGTGGAGTTGGTGGCATGTGAAACCCGCATGTGGAGCATTCGTTTGTGTGGGATGCTCTACCAGGTTCATTCCTAGATAATGCACTCAAAGGGCACTAAGCATAGAGTGTGAAAACTGAGTTTCCTTGAGAGCTGCTTGGAAGCCTGATGGTGTGTGTAGTGAGCCAAATGGAGTTGTTCTCCCACAAGAACCACTCGGCTGATCCTTCTTCAATATGCCCTTCACCAACATGCAGTGTTTCCTTGATTGAATTAGCTCTCACACCAATATTTGCGTCTAGAGCCTTTGCATTGAGGGCTATCTGAAAACGGCTGTGGCGCTGAAGTTGCCTGTGAATGTGGAGTTGGTGGCATGTGAAACCCGCATGTGGAGCATTCGTTTGTGTGGGATGCTCTACCAGGTTCATTCCTAGATAATGCACTCAAAGGGCACTAAGCATAGAGTGTGAAAACTGAGTTTCCTTGAGAGCTGCTTGGAAGCCTGATGGTGTGTGTAGTGAGCCAAATGGAGTTGTTCTCCCACAAGAACCACTCGGCTGATCCTTCTTCAATATGCCCTTCACCAACATGCAGTGTTTCCTTGATTGAATTAGCTCTCACACCAATATTTGCGTCTAGAGCCTTTGCATTGAGGGCTATCTGAAAACGGCTGTGGCGCTGAAGTTGCCTGTGAATGTGGAGTTGGTGGCATGTGAAACCCGCATGTGGAGCATTCGTTTGTGTGGGATGCTCTACCAGGTTCATTCCTAGATAATGCACTCAAAGGGCACTAAGCATAGAGTGTGAAAACTGAGTTTCCTTGAGAGCTGCTTGGAAGCCTGATGGTGTGTGTAGTGAGCCAAATGGAGTTGTTCTCCCACAAGAACCACTCGGCTGATCCTTCTTCAATATGCCATTCACCAACACGCAGTGTTTCCTTGATTGAATTAGCTCTCACACCAATATTTGCGTCTAGAGCCTTTGCATTGAGGGCTATCTGAAAACGGCTGTGGCGCTGAAGTTGCCTGTGAATGTGGAGTTGGTGGCATGTGAAACCCGCATGTGGAGCATTCGTTTGTGTGGGATGCTCTACCAGGTTCATTCCTAGATAATGCACTCAAAGGGCACTAAGCATACAGTGTGAAACCTGAGTTTCCTTGAGAGCTGCTTGGAAGCCTGATGGTGTGTGAAGTTAGTGAGCCAAATGGCGTTGTTCTCCCACAAGTACCACTCGGCTGATCCTTCTTCAATATGCCCTTCACCAACATGCAGTGTTTCCTTGATTGAATTAGCTCTCACACCAATATTTGCGTCTAGAGCCTTTGCATTGAGGGCTATCTGAAAACGGCTGTGGCGCTGAAGTTGCCTGTGAATGTGGAGTTGGTGGCATGTGAAACCCGCATGTGGAGCATTCGTTTGTGTGGGATGCTCTACCAGGTTCATTTCAGTCCTAGGCACTCAAAGGGCACTAAGCATAGAGTGTGAAAACTGAGTTTCCTTGAGAGCTGCTTGGAAGCCTGATGGTGTGTGAAGTTAGTGAGCCAAATGGAGTTGTTCTCCCACAAGAACCACTCGGCTGATCCTTCTTCAATATGCCCTTCACCAACATGCAGTGTTTCCTTGATTGAATTAGCTCTCACACCAATATTTGCGTCTAGAGCCTTTGCATTGAGGGCTATCTGAAAACGGCTGTGGCGCTGAAGTTGCCTGTGAATGTGGAGTTGGTGGCATGTGAAACCCGCATGTGGAGCATTCGTTTGTGTGGGATGCTCTACCAGGTTCATTTCAGTCCTAGGCACTCAAAGGGCACTAAGCATAGAGTGTGAAAACTGAGTTTCCTTGAGAGCTGCTTGGAAGCCTGATGGTGTGTGAAGTTAGTGAGCCAAATGGAGTTGTTCTGCCACAAGAACCACTCGGCTGATCCTTCTTCAATATGCCCTTCACCAACATGCAGTGTTTCCTTGATTGAATTAGCTCTCACACCAATATTTGCGTCTAGAGCCTTTGCATTGAGGGCTATCTGAAAACGGCTGTGGCGCTGAAGTTGCCTGTGAATGTGGAGTTGGTGGCATGTGAAACCCGCATGTGGAGCATTCGTTTGTGTGGGATGCTCTACCAGGTTCATTCCTAGATAATGCACTCAAAGGGCACTAAGCATGGAGTGTGAAAACTGAAGTTCCTTGAGAGCTGCTTGGAAGCCTGATGGTGTGTGAAGTTAGTGAGCCAAATGGAGTTGTTCTCCCACAAGAACCACTCGGCTGATCCTTCTTCAATATGCCCTTCACCAACATGCAGTGTTTCCTTGATTGAATTAGCTCTCACACCAATATTTGCGTCTAGAGCCTTTGCATTGAGGGCTATCTGAAAACGGCTGTGGCGCTGAAGTTGCCTGTGAATGTGGAGTTGGTGGCATGTGAAACCCGCATGTGGAGCATTCGTTTGTGTGGGATGCTCTACCAGGTTCATTCCTAGATAATGCACTCAAAGGGCACTAAGCATAGAGTGTGAAAACTGAGTTTCCTTGAGAGCTGCTTGGAAGCCTGATGGTGTGTGTAGTGAGCCAAATGGAGTTGTTCTCCCACAAGAACCACTCGGCTGATCCTTCTTCAATATGCCCTTCACCAACATGCAGTGTTTCCTTGATTGAATTAGCTCTCACACCAATATTTGCGTCTAGAGCCTTTGCATTGAGGGCTATCTGAAAACGGCTGTGGCGCTGAAGTTGCCTGTGAATGTGGAGTTGGTGGCATGTGAAACCCGCATGTGGAGCATTCGTTTGTGTGGGATGCTCTACCAGGTTCATTCCTAGATAATGCACTCAAAGGGCACTAAGCATAGAGTGTGAAAACTGAGTTTCCTTGAGAGCTGCTTGGAAGCCTGATGGTGTGTGTAGTGAGCCAAATGGAGTTGTTCTCCCACAAGAACCACTCGGCTGATCCTTCTTCAATATGCCCTTCACCAACATGCAGTGTTTCCTTGATTGAATTAGCTCTCACACCAATATTTGCGTCTAGAGCCTTTGCATTGAGGGCTATCTGAAAACGGCTGTGGCGCTGAAGTTGCCTGTGAATGTGGAGTTGGTGGCATGTGAAACCAGCATGTGGAGCATTCGTTTGTGTGGGATGCTCTACCAGGTTCATTCCTAGATAATGCACTCAAAGGGCACTAAGCATAGAGTGTGAAAACTGAGTTTCCTTGAGAGCTGCTTGGAAGCCTGATGGTGTGTGTAGTGAGCCAAATGGAGTTGTTCTCCACAAGAACCACTCGGCTGATCCTTCTTCAATATGCCCTTCACCAACATGCAGTGTTTCCTTGATTGAATTAGCTCTCACACCAATATTTGCGTCTAGAGCCTTTGCATTGAGGGCTATCTGAAAACGGCTGTGGCGCTGAAGTTGCCTGTGAATGTGGAGTTGGTGGCATGTGAAACCCGCATGTGGAGCATTCGTTTGTGTGGGATGCTCTACCAGGTTCATTCCTAGATAATGCACTCAAAGGGCACTAAGCATAGAGTGTGAAAACTGAGTTTTCCTTGAGAGCTGCTTGGAAGCCTGATGCTGTGTGAAGTTAGTGAGCCAAATGGAGTTGTTCTCCCACAAGAACCACTCGGCTGATCCTTCTTCAATATGCCCTTCACCAACATGCAGTGTTTCCTTGATTGAATTAGCTCTCACACCAATATTTGCGTCTAGAGCCTTTGCATTGAGGGCTATCTGAAAACGGCTGTGGCGCTGAAGTTGCCTGTGAATGTGGAGTTGGTGGCATGTGAAACCCGCATGTGGAGCATTCGTTTGTGTGGGATGCTGACCAAGCTTCATTTCAGTCCTAGGCAAACATAGAGCCCTAAGCATAGAGTGTGAAAACTGAGTTTCCTTGAGAGCTGCTTGGAAGCCTGATGGTGTGTGAAGTTAGTGAGCCAAATGGAGTTGTTCTCCCACAAGAACCACTCGGCTGATCCTTCTGCAATATGCCCTTCACCAACATGCAGTGTTTCCTTGATTGAATTAGCTCTCACACCAATATTTGCGTCTAGAGCCTTTGCATTGAGGGCTATCTGAAAACGGCTGTGGCGCTGAAGTTGCCTGTGAATGTGGAGTTGGTGGCATGTGAAACCCGCATGTGGAACATTCGTTTGTGTGGGATGCTCTACCAGGTTCATTCCTAGATAATGCATTCAAAGAGCACTAAACATAGAGTGTCAAAACTGAGTTTCCTTGAGAGCTGCTTGGAAGCCTGATGGTGTGTGAAGTTAGTGAGCCAAATGGAGTTGTTCTCCCACAAGAACCACTCGGCTGATCCTTCTTCAATATGCCCTTCACCAACATGCAGTGTTTCCTTGATTGAGTTAGCTCTCACACCAATATTTGCGTCTAGAGCCTTTGCATTGAGGGCTATCTGAAAACGGCTGTGGCGCTGAAGTTGCCTGTGAATGTGGAGTTGGTGGCATGTGAAACCCGCATGTGGAGCATTCGTTTGTGTGGGATGCTCTACCAGGTTCATTCCTAGATAATGCACTCAAAGGGCACTAAGCATAGAGTGTGAAAACTGAGTTTCCTTGAGAGCTGCTTGGAAGCCTGATGGTGTGTGAAGTTAGTGAGCCAAATGGAGTTGTTCTCCCACAAGAACCACTCGGCTGATCCTTCTTCAATATGCCCTTCACCAACATGCAGTGTTTCCTTGATTGAATTAGCTCTCACACCAATATTTGCGTCTAGAGCCTTTGCATTGAGGGCTATCTGAAAACGGCTGTGGCGCTGAAGTTGCCTGTGAATGTGGAGTTGGTGGCATGTGAAACCCGCATGTGGAGCATTCGTTTGTGTGGGATGCTGACCAAGCTTAATTTCAGTCCTAGGCACACATAGAGCACTAAGCATAGAGTGTGAAAACTGAGTTTCCTTGAGAGCTGCTTGGAAGCCTGATGGTGTGTGAAGTTAGTGAGCCAAATGGAGTTGTTCTCCCACAAGAACCACTCGGCTGATCCTTCTTCAATATGCCCTTCACCAACATGCAGTGTTTCCTTGATTGAATTAGCTCTCACACCAATATTTGCGTCTAGAGCCTTTGCATTGAGGGCTATCTGAAAACAGCTGTGGCGCTGAAGTTGCCTGTGAATGTGGAGTTGGTGGCATGTGAAACCCGCATGTGGAGCATTCGTTTGTGTGGGATGCTCTACCAGGTTCATTCCTAGATAATGCACTCAAAGGGCACTAAGCATAGAGTGTGAAAACTGAGTTTCCTTGAGAGCTGCTTGGAAGCCTGATGCTGTGTGAAGTTAGTGAGCCAAATGGAGTTGTTCTCCCACAAGAACCACTCGGCTGATCCTTCTTCAATATGCCCTTCACCAACATGCAGTGTTTCCTTGATTGAATTAGCTCTCACACCAATATTTGCGTCTAGAGCCTTTGCATTGAGGGCTATCTGAAAACGGCTGTGGCGCTGAAGTTGCCTGTGAATGTGGAGTTGGTGGCATGTGAAACCCGCATGTGGAGCATTCGTTTGTGTGGGATGCTGACCAAGCTTCATTTCAGTCCTAGGCAAACATAGAGCCCTAAGCATAGAGTGTGAAAACTGAGTTTCCTTGAGAGCTGCTTGGAAGCCTGATGGTGTGTGAAGTTAGTGAGCCAAATGGAGTTGTTCTCCCACAAGAACCACTCGGCTGATCCTTCTGCAATATGCCCTTCACCAACATGCAGTGTTTCCTTGATTGAATTAGCTCTCACACCAATATTTGCGTCTAGAGCCTTTGCATTGAGGGCTATCTGAAAACGGCTGTGGCGCTGAAGTTGCCTGTGAATGTGGAGTTGGTGGCATGTGAAACCCGCATGTGGAGCATTCGTTTGTGTGGGATGCTGACCAAGCTTAATTTCAGTCCTAGGCACACATAGAGCACTAAGCATAGAGTGTGAAAACTGAGTTTCCTTGAGAGCTGCTTGGAAGCCTGATGGTGTGTGAAGTTAGTGAGCCAAATGGAGTTGTTCTCCCACAAGAACCACTCGGCTGATCCTTCTTCAATATGCCCTTCACCAACATGCAGTGTTTCCTTGATTGAATTAGCTCTCACACCAATATTTGCGTCTAGAGCCTTTGCATTGAGGGCTATCTGAAAACAGCTGTGGCGCTGAAGTTGCCTGTGAATGTGGAGTTGGTGGCATGTGAAACCCGCATGTGGAGCATTCGTTTGTGTGGGATGCTCTCCAAGCTTCCTTTCAGTCCTAGGCACTCAAAGGGCACTAAGCATAGAGTGTGAAAACTGAGTTTCCTTGAGAGCTGCTTGGAAGCCTGATGGTGTGTGTAGTGAGCCAAATGGAGTTGTTCTCCCACAAGAACCACTCGGCTGATCCTTCTTCAATATGCCATTCACCAACACGCAGTGTTTCCTTGATTGAATTAGCTCTCACACCAATATTTGCGTCTAGAGCCTTTGCATTGAGGGCTATCTGAAAACGGCTGTGGCGCTGAAGTTGCCTGTGAATGTGGAGTTGGTGGCATGTGAAACCCGCATGTGGAGCATTCGTTTGTGTGGGATGCTCTACCAGGTTCATTCCTAGATAATGCACTCAAAGGGCACTAAGCATACAGTGTGAAACCTGAGTTTCCTTGAGAGCTGCTTGGAAGCCTGATGGTGTGTGAAGTTAGTGAGCCAAATGGCGTTGTTCTCCCACAAGTACCACTCGGCTGATCCTTCTTCAATATGCCCTTCACCAACATGCAGTGTTTCCTTGATTGAATTAGCTCTCACACCAATATTTGCGTCTAGAGCCTTTGCATTGAGGGCTATCTGAAAACGGCTGTGGTGCTGAAGTTGCCTGTGAATGTGGAGTTGGTGGCATGTGAAACCCGCATGTGGAGCATTCGTTTGTGTGGGATGCTCTACCAGGTTCATTCCTAGATAATGCACTCAATGGTCACTAAGCATAGACTGTGAAAACTGAGTTTCCTTGAGAGCTGCTTGGAAGCCTGATGGTGTGTGAAGTTAGTTAGCCAAATGGAGTTGTTCTCCCACAAGAACCACTCGGCTGATCCTTCTTCAATATGCCCTTCACCAACATGCAGTGTTTCCTTGATTGAATTAGCTCTCACACCAATATTTGCGTCTAGAGCCTTTGCATTGAGGGCTATCTGAAAACGGCTGTGGCGCTGAAGTTGCCTGTGAATGTGGAGTTGGTGGCATGTGAAACCCGCATGTGGAGCATTCGTTTGTGTGGGATGCTCTACCAGGTTCATTTCAGTCCTAGGCACTCAAAGGGCACTAAGCATAGAGTGTGAAAACTGAGTTTCCTTGAGAGCTGCTTGGAAGCCTGATGGTGTGTGAAGTTAGTGAGCCAAATGGAGTTGTTCTGCCACAAGAACCACTCGGCTGATCCTTCTTCAATATGCCCTTCACCAACATGCAGTGTTTCCTTGATTGAATTAGCTCTCACACCAATATTTGCGTCTAGAGCCTTTGCATTGAGGGCTATCTGAAAACGGCTGTGGCGCTGAAGTTGCCTGTGAATGTGGAGTTGGTGGCATGTGAAACCCGCATGTGGAGCATTCGTTTGTGTGGGATGCTCTACCAGGTTCATTCCTAGATAATGCACTCAAAGGGCACTAAGCATGGAGTGTGAAAACTGAAGTTCCTTGAGAGCTGCTTGGAAGCCTGATGGTGTGTGAAGTTAGTGAGCCAAATGGAGTTGTTCTCCCACAAGAACCATTCGGCTGATCCTTCTTCAATATGCCCTTCACCAACATGCAGTGTTTCCTTGATTGAATTAGCTCTCACACCAATATTTGCGTCTAGAGCCTTTGCATTGAGGGCTATCTGAAAACGGCTGTGGCGCTGAAGTTGCCTGTGAATGTGGAGTTGGTGGCATGTGAAACCCGCATGTGGAGCATTCGTTTGTGTGGGATGCTCTACCAGGTTCATTCCTAGATAATGCACTCAAAGGGCACTAAGCATAGAGTGTGAAAACTGAGTTTCCTTGAGAGCTGCTTGGAAGCCTGATGGTGTGTGTAGTGAGCCAAATGGAGTTGTTCTCCCACAAGAACCACTCGGCTGATCCTTCTTCAATATGCCCTTCACCAACATGCAGTGTTTCCTTGATTGAATTAGCTCTCACACCAATATTTGCGTCTAGAGCCTTTGCATTGAGGGCTATCTGAAAACGGCTGTGGCGCTGAAGTTGCCTGTGAATGTGGAGTTGGTGGCATGTGAAACCCGCATGTGGAGCATTCGTTTGTGTGGGATGCTCTACCAGGTTCATTCCTAGATAATGCACTCAAAGGGCACTAAGCATAGAGTGTGAAAACTGAGTTTCCTTGAGAGCTGCTTGGAAGCCTGATGGTGTGTGTAGTGAGCCAAATGGAGTTGTTCTCCCACAAGAACCACTCGGCTGATCCTTCTTCAATATGCCCTTCACCAACATGCAGTGTTTCCTTGATTGAATTAGCTCTCACACCAATATTTGCGTCTAGAGCCTTTGCATTGAGGGCTATCTGAAAACGGCTGTGGCGCTGAAGTTGCCTGTGAATGTGGAGTTGGTGGCATGTGAAACCCGCATGTGGAGCATTCGTTTGTGTGGGATGCTCTACCAGGTTCATTCCTAGATAATGCACTCAAAGGGCACTAAGCATAGAGTGTGAAAACTGAGTTTCCTTGAGAGCTGCTTGGAAGCCTGATGGTGTGTGTAGTGAGCCAAATGGAGTTGTTCTCCCACAAGAACCACTCGGCTGATCCTTCTTCAATATGCCATTCACCAACACGCAGTGTTTCCTTGATTGAATTAGCTCTCACACCAATATTTGCGTCTAGAGCCTTTGCATTGAGGGCTATCTGAAAACGGCTGTGGCGCTGAAGTTGCCTGTGAATGTGGAGGTTGGTGGCATGTGAAACCCGCATGTGGAGCATTCGTTTGTGTGGGATGCTCTACCAGGTTCATTCCTAGATAATGCACTCAAAGGGCACTAAGCATACAGTGTGAAACCTGAGTTTCCTTGAGAGCTGCTTGGAAGCCTGATGGTGTGTGAAGTTAGTGAGCCAAATGGCGTTGTTCTCCCACAAGTACCACTCGGCTGATCCTTCTTCAATATGCCCTTCACCAACATGCAGTGTTTCCTTGATTGAATTAGCTCTCACACCAATATTTGCGTCTAGAGCCTTTGCATTGAGGGCTATCTGAAAACGGCTGTGGCGCTGAAGTTGCCTGTGAATGTGGAGTTGGTGGCATGTGAAACCCGCATGTGGAGCATTCGTTTGTGTGGGGATGCTCTACCAGGTTCATTTCAGTCCTAGGCACTCAAAGGGCACTAAGCATAGAGTGTGAAAACTGAGTTTCCTTGAGAGCTGCTTGGAAGCCTGATGGTGGTGTGAAGTTAGTGAGCCGAAATGGAGTTGTTCTCCCACAAGAACCACTCGGCTGATCCTTCTTCAATATGCCCTTCACCAACATGCAGTGTTTCCTTGATTGAATTAGCTCTCACACCAATATTTGCGTCTAGAGCCTTTGCATTGAGGGCTATCTGGAAAACGGCTGTGGCGCTGAAGTTGCCTGTGAATGTGGAGTTGGTGGCATGTGAAACCCGCATGTGGAGCATTCGTTTGTGTGGGATGCTCTACCAGGTTCATTTCAGTCCTAGGCACTCAAAGGGCACTAAGCATAGAGTGTGAAAAACTGAGTTTCCTTGAGAGCTGCTTGGAAGCCTGAATGGTGTGTGAAGTTAGTGAGCCAAATGGAGTTGTTCTGCCACAAGAACCACTCGGCTGATCCTTCTTCAATATGCCCTTCACCAACATGCAGTGTTTCCTTGATTGAATTAGCTCTCACACCAATATTTGCGTCTAGAGCCTTTGCATTGAGGGCTATCTGAAAACGGCTGTGGCGCTGAAGTTGCCTGTGAATGTGGCGTTGGTGGCATGTGAAACCCGCATGTGGAGCATTCGTTTGTGTGGGATGCTCTACCAGGTTCATTCCTAGATAATGCACTCAAAGGGCACTAAGCATGGAGTGTGAAAACTGAAGTTCCTTGAGAGCTGCTTGGAAGCCTGATGGTGTGTGAAGTTAGTGAGCCAAATGGAGTTGTTCTCCCACAAGAACCACTCGGCTGATCCTTCTTCAATATGCCCTTCACCAACATGCAGTGTTTCCTTGATTGAATTAGCTCTCACACCAATATTTGCGTCTAGAGCCTTTGCATTGAGGGCTATCTGAAAACGGCTGTGGCGCTGAAGTTGCCTGTGAATGTGGAGTTGGTGGCATGTGAAACCCGCATGTGGAGCATGTCGTTTTGTGTGGGATGCTCTACCAGGTTCATTCCTAGATAATGCACTCAAAGGGCACTAAGCATAGAGTGTGAAAACTGAGTTTCCTTGAGAGCTGCTTGGAAGCCTGATGGTGTGTGTAGTGAGCCAAATGGAGTTGTTCTCCCACAAGAACCACTCGGCTGATCCTTCTTCAATATGCCCTTCACCAACATGCAGTGTTTCCTTGATTGAATTAGCTCTCACACCAATATTTGCGTCTAGAGCCTTTGCTTGGCTATTAAAGGTAAGGGCTATCTGAAAACGGCTGTGGCGCTGAAGTTGCCTGTGAATGTGGAGTTGGTGGCATGTTGAAACCCGCATGTGGAGCATTCGTTTGTGTGGGATGCTCTACCAGGTTCATTCCTAGATAATGCACTCAAAGGGCACTAAGCATAGAGTGTGAAAACTGAGTTTCCTTGAGAGCTGCTTGGAAGCCTGATGGTGTGTGTAGTGAGCCAAATGGAGTTGTTCTCCCACAAGAACCACTCGGCTGATCCTTCTTCAATATGCCCTTCACCAACATGCAGTGTTTCCTTGATTGAATTAGCTCTCACACCAATATTTGCGTCTAGAGCCTTTGCATTGAGGGCTATCTGAAAACGGCTGTGGCGCTGAAGTTGCCTGTGAATGTGGAGTTGGTGGCATGTGAAACCAGCATGTGGAGCATTCGTTTGTGTGGGATGCTCTACCAGGTTCATTCCTAGATAATGCACTCAAAGGGCACTAAGCATAGAGTGTGAAAACTGAGTTTCCTTGAGAGCTGCTTGGAAGCCTGATGGTGTGTGTAGTGAGCCAAATGGAGTTGTTCTCCCACAAGAACCACTCGGCTGATCCTTCTTCAATATGCCCTTCACCAACAGCGCAGTGTTTCCTTGATTGAATTAGCTCTCACACCAATATTTGCGTCTAGAGCCTTTGCATTGAGGGCTATCTGAAAACGGCTGTGGCGCTGAAGTTGCCTGTGAATGTGGAGTTGGTGGCATGTGAAACCCGCATGTGGGAGCATTCGTTTGTGTGGGATGCTCCTACCAGGTTCATTCCTAGATAATGCACTCAAAGGGCACTAAGCATAGAGTGTGAAAACTGAGTTTCCTTGAGAGCTGCTTGGAAGCCTGATGGTGTGTGAAGTTAGTGAGGCAAATGGAGTTGTTCGCCCACAAGAACCACTCGGCTGATCCTTCTTCAATATGCCCTTCACCAACATGCAGTGTTTCCTTGATTGAATTAGCTCTCACACCAATATTTGCGTCTAGAGCCTTTGCATTGAGGGCTATCTGAAAACGGCTGTGGCGCTGAAGTTGCCTGTGAATGTGGAGTTGGTGGCATGTGAAACCCGCATGTGGAGCATTCGTTTGTGTGGGATGCTCTACCAGGTTCATTTCAGTCCTAGCCATACAAAGGGCACTAAGCATAGAGTGTGAAAACTGAGTTTCCTTGAGAGCTGCTTGGAAGCCTGATGGTGTGTGAAGTTAGTGAGCCAAATGGAGTTGTTCTCCCACAAGAACCACCTCGGCTGATCCTTCTTCCATACGCCCTTCACCAACATGCAGTGTTTCCTTGATTGAATTAGCTCTCACAACAATATTTGCGTCTAGAGGCCTTTGCATTGAGGGCTATCTGAAAAACGGCTGTGGCGCTGAAGGTTGCCTGTGAATGTGGAGTTGGTGGCATGTGAAACCCGCATGTGGAGCATTCGTTTGTGTGGGATGGCTGACTCAAGGCTTCATTGTCAGTCCTAGGCACACATACAGCACTAAGCATAGAGTGTGAAAAACTGAGTTTCCTTGAGAGCTGCTTGGAAGCCTGATGGTGTGTGTAGTGAGCCAAATGGAGTTGTTCTCCCACAAGAACCACTCGGCTGATCCTTCTTCAATATGCCCTTCACCAACATGCAGTGTTTCCTTGATTGAATTAGCTCTCACACCAATATTTGAGTCTAGAGCCTTTGCATTGAGGGCTATCTGAAAACGGCTGTGGCGCTGAAGTTGCCTGTGAATGTGGAGTTGGTGGCATGTGAAACCCGCATGTGGAGCATTCGTTTGTGTGGGATGCTCTACCAGGTTCATTCCTAGATAATGCACTCAAAGGGCACTAAGCATACAGTGTGAAAACTGAGTTTCCTTGAGAGCTGCTTGGAAGCCTGATGGGTGTGTGAAGTTAGTGAGCCAAATGGAGTTGTTCTCCCACAAGAAACCACTCGGCTGATTCTTCTTCAATATGCCCTTCACCAACATGCAGTGTTTCCTTGATTGAATTAGCTCTCACACCAATATTCGCGTCTAGAGCCTTTGCACTTGAGGGCTATCTTGAAAACGGCTGTGGCGCTGAAGTTGCCTGTGAATGTGGAGTTGGTGGCATGTGAAAACCCGCATGTGGAGCATTCGTTTGTGTGGGATGCTTTGCCAGGTTCATTCCTAGATAATGCACTCAAAGGGCACTAAGCATAGAGTGTGAAACCTGAGTTTCCTTGAGAGCTGCCTTGGAAGCCTGATGGTGTGTGTGAAGTTAGTGAGCCAAATGGAGATGTTCTCCCACAAGAACGCACTCGGCTGATCCTTCTTCAATATGCCCTTCACCAACATGCAGTGTTTCCTTGATTGAATTAGCTCTCACACCAATATTTGCGTCTAGAGCCTTTGCATTGAGGGCTATCTGAAAACGGCTGTGGCGCTGAAGTTGCCTGTGAATGTGGAGTTTGGTGTGGCATGTGAAGACCCGCATGTGGAGCATTCGTTTGTGTGGGCTGCTCTATCCAGGTTCATTCCTAGATAATGCACTCAAAGGGGCACTAAGCATAGAGTGTGAAAACTGAGTTTCCTTGAGAGCTGCTTGGAAGCCTGATGGTGTGTGAAGTTAGTGAGCCAAATGGAGTTGTGTTCTCCCACAAGAACCACTCGGCTGATCCTTCTTCAATATGCCCTTCACCAACATGCAGTGTTTCCTTGATTGAATTAGCTCTCACACCAATATTTGCGTCTAGAGCCTTTGCATTTGAGGGCTATCTGAAAACGGCCTGTGGCGCTGAAGTTGCCTGTGAATGTGGAGTTTGGTGGCATGTGAAACCCGCATGTGGAGCATTCGTTTGTGTGGGAAGCTCTACCAGGTTCATTTCAGGCCTAGCCATACAAAGGGCACTAAGCATAGAGTGTGAAAACTGAGTTTCCTTGAGAGCTGCTTGGAAGCCTGATGGTGTGTGAAGTTAGTGAGCCAAATGGAGTTGTTCTCCCACAAGAACCACTCGGCTGATCCTTCTTCAATATGCCCTTCACCAACATGCAGTGTTTCCTTGATTGAATTAGCTCTCACACCAATATTTGCGTCTAGAGCCTTTGCATTGAGCGGCTATCTGAAAACGGCTGTGGCGCTGAAGTTGCCTCGTGAATGTGCGAGTTGGTGGCATGTGAAACCCGCATGTGGAGCATTCGTT